>NW_027070242.1:0-38638 GCF_002906115.3 Quercus suber
AGATTCTTCTTATATAATTCATCCAAGATATAAATTTTCATAACCCCCCAAGACCCCAACTAACCCAATACCAAAGTCAAGCAAAATTAGCATCACCATTCAAAAAATCCAATGCCAAAGTCCATCAGAATTAACATTTTCACAACAAAAGGCACAAAACATTAAGCCAAATTCTCAAAAAATAAGCTTAGCGTACATTATTACAGAAAAAAGCTCAAAATTCCAATTATTGCAAGCACCAAAAGGAGCAAAAATTAACATCACAAGAACAAAAGGGAAAAAGTTGCTAATTCCCAAAACGCCAATTAGACACATTAATCAGAGTCGAATAAACATTACTACAAAAAAAACACTCAGAAATATGGATAGTCCAAATCAACACTATGCCAAAATACAAACAGAATTAATTTAAACCAAAACTAAAAGAATCTAATTTCAATGAATCAAACCAAAACCCGTACAAAATTACATTTTTTTAATAAGAAAATGGAACGAATTTATGGTAAACAGAAAGGCAAAAAGAAAGAAAGAAACCAAGAAAAGAAAAAAAGAAAAAAAGAAAAAGAAAAAGAAAAAGAAAGGTTCTACCTTCCAATCAGCGGCAAAGGACTTTGTGGAGAGCAGTTGTTGAACATAACTCAACACTGTTGCGCCACGCAATACGTGGAAGCTGAGAGTGGAAGAAGAGTGTAAAAACAGAGATGGAATTGTGGAGCAGAGAGGGACCAAAAAAGATTGCACCAGCCGGGAATCGAACCCGGGTCTGTACCGTGGCAGGGTACTATTCTACCACTAGACCACTGGTGCTTTACACTATGGTTTTGATGATTCTGCCAATATCTAAGAAATTATAACTTACTAGTTACTATCCCTTGCTATGCACGTAAAACTTTTAGTCAAATGTTAACATGTTTATGTTAAAAGATTTCAACTGTTTAGAAGTTGAAAATTGTAGTTTGAATATTTCTTCCTATATTATGAACCAATTTATTATGGTAATCATATCTCAAAAGTTTAGGCTACATGAATGCAATTCATATTTAGTTAAATCCATTACTATAAACATGCTTTTACATTTATTTTGATAAGTACTAATAATTTTAGAAGACAGAAAAACTCCCATTCTTAATCTCCTCTTTCAAAGGCTTGTTCTAGCTACTTTATTCTTCTGGTAATGTATGCAAGATTGATGTGCTCTCCTAACAAAGGGAACAATGTGGATCTCTTGTAAAATTAATAATAATGATAATAAATTAATTTTTTGATAGGTAATAATGATAATAAATTAATAATTATTATTATTATAATAAGTAGATGGGGTGCCCCATGGATGTGTTAGATTACAAATTGTCCCAAAAGCTTAAGCTATTGAGATATGGTAAATTTAGTCATTTAATTAATACAATTCTAACCACATGTCACTGAGACCAACTACCTATCTTCCAAACAATATGAATTTTTCCTAAGCCTATGATATCTACCTAACCAATTGTGACTCCAAAAGTTCTTACATGTTGGCACTTTGAGCAATTCGTTTTACATGATTAGTGAAAAAGGTCAACCCATCATCATTATGTTCAAGAATACAGTGGTAATGATACAGAAGAAATTAAGTCCTCATACTGCAATAAGCATACTAAGAGTATGATAATTGGTGAATGGCAAATGAATGTGGTGGCACTTGGAAAACTAATTTATAGGTTGAAAGTTTCAGGTCTCAGATTTTCAAATAGGAGGCCATATTAAAGTTGAAAATTGCATAAGAAATTTTAGAGCAAACCTTATTTTAGGTTCTTGCATCTATTGGAACCGGTTCTCAAAACTTTTATTTACTACACAACGCTGTTATTTTGATTCCAGAGAAGAAGACCTGTACCCCATTTAAGATAGAAAATTGTAAGCTTAAAAAAGGTAAAGGGGAAAAAAAAAAGTGAATATAAATAATCTGCTTAGCTAATGGCACAACAATGAGGGAGATTATAGTATCATACTAATGAAAAACAAAAGAGAGACACACCCCATTAATTAATATTTCATTATTTTTTTAAGTTCAGGGAAAAAATAACAGCAAAGCTATTCATTGCTTTGTTAAATCTCTCTCTAAAAACAATTATCTAACAAAACCTACAAAGTAATCCACAATTGCAAACTGAATTTATACTAAGAAGGAAGCTGAAAACTTAAACTAAGTATTGAAATGTTTTCTGAATTTACGTCATCTTGTTGTACTCTATAAAAATCAGTAATTTTGATCAAAGTTCTCCACAAAAATGAACGCACAAAAAAAGGCCTAATTGCACATGTTAAAGTTCAAAATATGGATAAAAGTAACAGATGCCAAAACCCCATAACTAATGAAACACTCAAAGCTCCAGACTTTTCAATTTTCCCAATGCCACACTCTACACCCATGAACACCAACAACCTCAAAACCTTCTAAATCCACAATTTCGCATTGAAAAAAAATAAAAAATAAAAAAGCAAAAGCGAGGAAAAGATGGGAAAAACATGATCAGAGCACCTCACCTGTGTGAGCTGCGAATGAAGTTCGATGACTGGAGCGGAGCTGCAGAGCCGCTAATAGTGTGGCTTGGTCATGGGTAGGAGAGAGAGAGAGAGAGGACGAAGTTCTATTTTCTGGGTTTTGGTTTTGGCCCTTTTGGCGAAGGGTTTAGCGTGTCACGTATGGCCTTAGGTTTAAATAAAACAATTAAATACAAATAAATAAATATGGCTAAAGTTTTGAATTTGAATTTTATTTTCTGAAGTTGTTTTACGTTTGCATCAATAATAATATTCCCTTTATTCATATTTTCTGTTAAGTAAACTTGTCGAGCGTGTTTAATTCATTAAACAAAATAATAAATATTATTTTTATTATGCTATGTTATTTTTAATTGTTTATTTTATTTATTTATTTTTTAGATTACAAGAATGATGTGGCATTATTTTATTGTATAAACTAAATACATGTAACAAACTTGTGTGACACTTAAAGAAAAATATGGACGAAATGGGCTACTAATGCAAATAGAATAAAACTTCATGGTAAAATCTAAATTATAAAATTTTAGGATGTAAAATTTAAATACTCCAAAGTTTAGGGGCATAGTTTGCAATTTAGCAAATTAATAAATGAGATTTAAAATTGTGGAAGTTTCAAAACTTATATGGCACAATATAAAAAAGTCAACTATTAGTGAAACATCTTCGGTTTTATATATAAGTTTTTTTTTTTTTTTTTGGGGAAAAAGGGATATTCATTAAACGAAAGTAAAACACGAGCATACAAGAAGTGGAACAGTTATACAAAGTTCTAGTCGAGTCTAGACTAATTAACAAAGCAACATTAGCAGGGGGTTTGGGAAAGACTACAAAATCTTGTGAAAGAAGAACTCCCCTTTTAGCAAGTGCGTCAGTACACTTGTTTGCCTTCTTATAGCAATGCTAGATTTTAGCCAATGAAATTTTCTTTAAACCTTCCCTACAATCAACTACAATAACATCATTCCCATTTGGATTTCCACCATCCTTTTCTTTAGCAAGTCTACATCCAGTTTAGCATTTAGCTCTATCTCCATAGCACAAAGATTCAAAGACAAATACAAATTTATACTATCTCTTAACGCCCACAATTCGGCCACCACACTAGTTGTGTTCCCTATCGCTCTAGCATATCTGCTCACCTAGTCTCCATCTGCATTTCTAATAATTTTGCCTCCCTAGCATGCCCAAGATTTCCTAAAGAGGATCCATCAGAGTTCAGCTTGTACTAGCTTGTTAAGGGCCGATTCCATTTCACTTGGATGATGGGCTTTGTAGCCCCCTGCTTTCCTTCAAAGCCAAGGAATGTAAATTCTGCAGCTTTAGACATAACTTCAGGCATTAGATTTCTCTTTGGATTTTCATCTCTAAACACCACTCTATTGTGATGTAACCAGAGGCTCCACACCCCAAAGGAAAAAAAAATGGTATTTATATATACGTATAGTTTTAAGAGAGGTACTCTTGAATCATGGTGACACAATGTTTCTTTTTCTCATATTCATAATGGGTCTCGTTAATTGAATTTATGGTAGGAGTCTACCATGAATTTGAAAGAATAGAACACCACATCACCATACTTCGAAAGTATCTAATAATTTTCTATTTTAAGAGCATTTGCATTTGATTATGCATGAAAATTCCATTTTAAACCACCAATAAGACATTTTATTGTTTCTCCAAATAAAAAGGAAAAAAAAAAAAAAATCATTTCACCTATTTTATATAACCACTTTAACTATACTTCTCGTATCCCATTATCTATATGGGTGGAATAAAATATGTTTTTTTTTTTTTTTTTTACATATTTTTATAATAGAAACCAATGCTTGCCATCTTGAGATTAATGAAAAATTAGATTGAATAATAATAATAATAAAATAATAGTACTTTTTCACAAAGGAAAAAAAAATTGATTATTATTATTGCGTGCTTCCTTCTTCTTTTTGCCATGTGTCATTGTAGTATGTTTGAGAATGAACGCGTGTTATCATTGCATGCATCCACTGATTTGAAGATTCAACTTTTATAATATACTAGTATGTACCCCATGCACATGCACGAGCACAAATCACGTTCATACAGTTGCTTTAGCATTATCCATAAAAAAAGAGGGGGTGTCCACTTAGTACAATCACATCACGTAAAACATTTTATTTTTATTTTAAATTTATATGATATGATTTAGACTAGAGTTCATGAAAATTAATTTTATTGTGAATATTTTGATAACAATAAGTCAATAACTAAATGACATTTTGATATAGTTTTAAAATTTGCATATAGTGTGCCGAAGGTCTTATAATTTTGATATAGTTTTTTTTTTTTTTTTAAATATTTACAGTTTAATTTTAAACCACCCTAAATTATATGGGAAATATGTAATTTACCTATCATTATGTAATAAATGATAGTCACCTCGTGAAAGAAGAATGCAGTCACTTCCTGTTGAGAGAAATAACCATTCGATGCAATCATGAGTGATAAGAATAAACTTCTATTTTTGGGTAATAAATGATTAGACAGACTTAGGGGAATGAGATTATCTTAAATATTTGGGTAGAAAACCATGTCTATGATGAATTGTGTACATCCGACACAGATGCATCTTCATGCCTTGAGCTTGAAGAAAGACTTCTGTTGTCATGGTGTATATGTTGGTTAAATTTGGTTTTGTATCTCATACAAAACACATAGCGGAAGCAACAAACAAAAATCTATTTCATTCATGATTGATAACTTGCACTATATAAATCTAGAATTTAAGAACAAAATAGCGTACCTTGGTGTGGAGAAATTCAAACAAAAGATTATAAGTACTTGGGAACACTTTTAATCTTCACTCCAATTCCACTTTACGCACAAGAAGTGTGGTCTCTCAATCAATTTCCAAAGGGAGAATAACTGAGTGGTTTCACTCGCACATACACACCACTTCACAATGGTGTCTCACTTTTTCTCTAATAAAAATTCTGTATGTCTCTCCCTTTATATATAACTGATTATCTAATTGGGCCGGCCTATTGGGCCTTTCCAATTGGGCTTTAATGTGTGGCTCGGAGTGGGACCAAAAGGACCAATAAGACACTAGCTCCAATGGGCCTTGGGTTTTTCTGTCAACTCTTGACAAATCCAAAGTTACTATTAATTATATTTAATACCACTATATAAATATAATTGCACTCTAGGCCTTATTAATAAATTATATCCCAAAACTTTATTATACATGCAACTCTTATAAAATATTCATAGTAATTCAAAGTCATAAATATAGACTGTCACTTTGAAGATTACTACGTCTTAATCCTTGAGTACCCGGTTTAATCCTTTTAAGTTATTCATTATATATTTATGAAATCCAATTTCATAAATATATACTTTAGTAATTTCTTCCCAAAGTGGTTAGGCCTAACTCTCTGAATAACTAAACCCATTAAACTTATCTCAAGGGAATATTTTAAATCTCTATTAAGAGACTATGAATTCCATCTTGAGAATATATGTTCCATCAACACGAAATGTAGCTGCCCAACATACTAAGGTTTTGATCGTTACTTTAGATCTCACTTCTGATATATCAAAGCAACCTACACTTCATGATTAGGTCTATTATTCTCCCAAGATTAAGAGTTCATGCAAATATAAGTCGTGAGATTTATTATTCAATTAACAATGGTTAGGAGAATAATAAATCTCACAGCGGTCCAGTTCAATATGTCTTAGCTCTTAAAACATATTAACACATTAACTAGAAGTCTCCACTTCCATGATCAAGACAAATCATCTTAGTTGATATGTTATAGTCTTCGTAGATGAAATGCCCAATTTCATCACCGACTATGAACTAAAATTCTGAGTTTACAAAGAACTTGTGATTTATATCTTCTGTGACTAAATCACATAAATCACATATTATGCATCTCATGGACTAAATGATAATGTCCGAATATTCATGTTATCATTATTTTAGGTAATAATAAAACAACTTTATTAATTACAATATCAAGTCATACATCATGTCATACATAATGTCATTCATAATATCATACATAACATCATACAATAGGATTTAAGGGCACTAATCCCAACAGTATAACCACATCATCTGTTCCTTTAATGGAATTCCTTGAGTTGCTCTGCATCTCATCAATACTAGGTCTAGGTGAAGGGTCAAAAACGTTAGGATTGACTACGGCATGCACTCTTGATTCTTCTTTTTTGAAGTCATCTGAAGAGAGATCTTTTTGGTCAAAATATTTTTCCATTTCAACTACGTTGGACCAAAAGGAGTTGCTAGTACTATTGTTGTCATTTGAAACTAGCTAGTGTGAGTAAACTAAGTTAAACACATAAGCCAAGAGTGAAACCATAGAAGTGATTCCTGTGATGAGAAAGAGGCCCCTGAAGCTATCCACGCCAAGACTATGACTATATGGAGAGACTGTGGTGCTCTGACCTTCACAGCCAATTTGACTTGAAAAGTACTTCTTCTCAATAGCTTCAATTTTATCTTTATCTTGAGTGACATTAAAAATTTCCTTCGAAATGTAAGGGACTAAAGGAGTTTGTTGTCGGAAGGCCTGGAGAAACATTTAAAAAAAATATAGCATTTTGTAAATAAAAATAAATAAAATAGTCGATTTCATAAGAATTACTATATGAATTACAAATTTATTAAACATAAGAATTAGTTATGAAGCATGATGAGAATGACCAAGGATAAATAATAAAGGGCATTACTGAAGAAGTAGTTGGTGTTATTGCATTCTTAAAATAAAAGAAAATTCAGGTGGGTTTTCTTTAGATTAAATTACAGTTTTGATCTGAAAAGTTTTGGTCCTTTTGGATTGTTTTAATTTTGAGAATTTTCGTTTTGGTCCACCAAATTTGATTCAGTTTTCAAAATGATCATTCAATTCATGTTTGTGACTAATTTGGCAATTAATAAAGAAAAACCAAAGGAGCCAACATTGTTTTGTCAGCAAGGGCAATGTTGGTCACTATTTTAAAAACAAAATAAAAAACATTTTGACAATGAAATCAAAATAACACCATCCCAAATTTCAAGGGTTAGAAGGGTACTTTAGCCCTTTTTTGGGGGGGGGGGGGGTGGGGGTGGGGGAAGGAGTGGAGAAAGACTCACAAAGCCAAGTCCATTAGTTTTGTAGATGGGTCCAACCATGGTATACTTAGAGCAATACTTTGCAAGGAACAACTTCAAATAGGGAATCTCATCAAAAATAGCTGCAACCCCACTGTAATGGGTTCCATTTGACAGTGCTTCGTGGTACTCCTCATGGGTTTCGTATGGCTTCAACTTGGACTCATGGAAACCTAATTGTTTTATTAGAATCCCTTTAACAAAGGAATTCTTGTGATATCCAACAAAATAACCATTCTTTTTAATCTCTTTAACATCAACAAATGTAGGCTGCAATTTCTGTACTGTCAACATTGAGGTTAAGCTTGCGGTATAACTTTGAGTCAGGATGAGTACCACGAAAATCCATATGATTAGCACAAATCTTGACCAATTATTTACGACTTTCTCACCTGTAGGTACCATTCAATTATTATTAATATACACATGCATAATGAATATCTATGTTTTGAATTGAAACTAACTACAAAGGGAGAGAATAAAATCTTGGACAAAAATGCACAAAATTCATCATGGTTTTCTCGTCAAACACAGAAAGCCCTTTAGGTCATGAGTGTAACACTTAAGTCTATGTGGTATTATTTATATGTGTAAATTGTTAATTGTGTAACACTTAATCCCTTGAAGTTTTTGAGTGTACCATAAAAAACTCATGAGGTTTTGGGTGTAACTCAAAACCATCATTTAGTATTATTTTATGTGAAAATGCATTAATAATATAGACATGTGGGGTTAAGAATTACATTCGAAATTTCAGGGGCGTTCCTGTTTTGTGAAGAAGCCAAATGGAGGATTTTATATACTTTTCCCTAAATTCTTTCTATAGGGTTGAAGAAAACTTACTATGAGCAAAGGCAAGTGTTGAGAAGGAGAACTAGAAAATCAAGCCAAGTGGTTGCTTTGGAGGGCCTCTTAACTCAGTGTTTACACGAGGTTCAAGAACCCATACTACAAAACCTGTAAAAATGAATGCTGCTCCAGTTGTTAACCATAAATTCAAGCTCAGTGGCTTTAAGAAAATCCACAAGTTTTTGCTTTCATCCTCTTTCACCAAAACTACCATTGACACTCCTGATTCTGTATATGGCAAAGTGAAATCAACATACAAGGAGCGAGTAGCTAGGATTGTTATGTCTCCAATAACTGCATCATACTTCTGCATTGAGAGAGAGAGAGAGAGAGAGAGAGAGAGAGAGAGAGAGAGAGGGAGATAATTACCGATTGATGGACTTTGAAAAAAGTTCAATGAAGTAACTAACACACACCATCTAAAGTGAATAAAAATTTTATGCCTTATTTTGAGGGTTTTACATTATACTCCAAAAATCAAAATCTAGAACATGTCATTTTGTTTTCTTTATAAAATAACTGACATTTAAAATAGAAAAAAATTGGATACATATAACATATTACCGTTGGTGGAGTATAAAGTAGAACACTTAAGGTAGTACAAAGGATTTTTATTTACCTCGACTCAAAAAAAAAAAAAAGAAAAAAAAAAAGAAAAAAAAAAAAAAAAACCACCTGAGTTTTAATTTGGTAAAGAAGTTCATCGTATGTCCCATTACTCTGCCTATCTTTATTAATGTGGGGTATAAATTCATGAGGAAGGGGACAGGGTAATGCCTGTTGTACAGCAAGGAACACATCAATAGAGAACCCTGATATGATAGGCTTATCCCCATTCTACTTTCAAGAATTCTTCAAAACTTTTTTTCACTGGAACCCCAATCCTTAACTTTGTAGGCTGATCTGTTGTGTATCCTGGCCAGATCAGTGGTTTAAGTCTCTCCTTTGGAGTTGAGTATGCCTCTTCACCATTATCTTTCAAATCTTTTGAAAACCCTATCTGTCGAGTCCAATATCCAATAATAATCTCAGTTTTTCCTATTATATTGAACAGTTCAAAGGCTGGAGGCTTTAGCTGTCCGTTAACCAAATGAAAATTCCCACTTAGTCCTTGAAATTTAGTAGTTAGAATTGTATTGTGAAGCCTTGTACCCATTTAAAAAATGCCTAAGGCTTCAAGATCAACATTACTGTCACTATCATTTTTCTTCAAGAAGCTAGAATGCACTATGCCAGCCTTCTCCACCACCATTGCCAATGCCCAATCTGTATCATATGCCCATAATGCAAATAGGTTAAAGCTAGTAGTACTCTTGGTTTTTGTTTTGATTGAGGTTAAATTTCTCTTCCATTTTCTTTCAAAATCTTCAAGACGATTAGATGGGGGTAAGTATGGCCTTATTCCTACTACACCTTGCATTGAGTCCATGACCTTTGAGCTTATAGGAATAAACTTTTATTATATAAAACATGATATAGTATACAATTGTCGAGGAATAATTTATGAAACAAACTTAGGGGAATGAGTTCATCTTAAACATTTGGATAGAAAACCATGTCTATGATGAACTGGGTACATCCTGCATAGATGCATCACTATGCCTTGAACTTGAAGAAAGACTTCTATTGTCATCGTGTATTATTACATCATTTGTTCCTTCAGTGGAATTCCTTGAGTGGTTCTGCATATCATCAATACTTGGTGAAAGTTGAAAAACGTCAGGACTTCCCATATCAAGTACCCTTGATTCTTCTCTCTTAAAGTGACGTGAAGAAAGATCTTTTTGGTCAAGAAGTTCATCATATGTGCCATTACTCTGCCTATGTTTATTCACGTAGGGAATAAACTCATGAGAAAGGGGAAAGGGTAATGCATCTTGTAATGCATGGAACACATCAATGACGAACCCTGGTATGCTAGGCTTATCATCAGTAGAAGAATGCCATTCCACCTTCAGGAATTCTTCAAAACCATTTCTTATTGGAACCCCAATCCTTAACTTTTTTGGTTGGTCTGTTGTGTATCCTGGCCAAATCGGTTGTTTAAGTTTGTCCTTTGACGTTGAGTATGCCTCTTCACTAGTGTCAGTCAAATCTAGTGAAAATCCTCTGTTTCCCGTCCAATATCCAATAATCCTCTCGGTTCCTCCTATTACATTGAATAGTTCAAAGGCGGAAGGCTCCAACTGCCCCTTAACCAAGTGAAAATTCCCGCTTAGGCCTTGAAATTTAGTAGTAAGAATTATATTGTGAAGCTTTGTACCTATTTCCAAAATGCCTAAAGCTGCCAAGATCAACATTACTGTTGCTAGCATTTTGCTTCGAGAAGCTAGAATGCACTATGCCAGCCTTTTCCACTGCCATAACCAATGCCCAAACTGTATCATATGCCCATAATCCAAAGAGTTTTAAGCTAGTAGTAGTCTTGCTCCTTGTTTTGATTGAGGTTAAATTTCTCTTCCATTTTCTTTAAAAATCTTTTAAGTTTTTTTGAAGGGAGTAAGTACGGGCTTATTCCCAATACACCTTGCATTGAGTCCATGACCTTTGAGCCCATAGGATCTAGCAAAGATGAAAATCCTTGTGTGATGATCCATGCATGTCCTTCGCTCATCATTTCTACATTCTTTGGAAGTACAAAGAGCTTGGAGCCAAGTGAAGCAGTCATGTGCACGAGAAATACTCTTGTACGATTTGCCTTTAACTTGTTAAGCTCTTCACTGATTTCAGTATTATTAGAAGATGCAGGAATGACACTTCTGTAAGGTACCCGTGTGTCAATCTCTTGTAAGGCGTCCATTAAATAGGGAATTAAACCATTGCCATACTCTGTGTCTTCATAGATAGGGACAATTTCCCCCCAACCAAAGGCCTTAACAATGTCTACTATGGCTTTAACCTGTGCAGACTCATCTTAAGTTGTTTGTATGAAAAATGGGTTTTGGGATGGGGAAAGAAAGGGACTTGTGGCTGTAAAGGAAATTATGGGAACCTGAGATATGCGGCGAAGTTCTATCACAAACCTTGCTTGTGCTGACCTTTAAGGCCTATACTAGCCTGAACTTCTTCATTCTTTATTAAATCCAATGCTGAAATACATTTCAACAATGAAATGAATGATTTAGAAAATGGAAAATTTACTGGCATTTTTCAATAACGAGGACAAAAAAAATAATTATAGCAGCAACATACAATTATTTGAAAGATTTTCAAAAGATGATGGAAAATGTTTGTTAGAATATAAGCCCAATTAGATCCAAGAGTCCATTATACTGTCTATGTAGTTTATACTTTGTGCTTCATACTACTGTAATTATGTACTTTGGTATCTCTATGCGCCTATATAAAGGTAATCTTTGTACGGTTTTACAAACAATCCATTGTGCAAAATTCAATCTTTTCAATGTTAACATGTTGGAGCATCAACATGCCAAGAATTGTTTGTAAAAAGGTGAGGATGCAAATTCAAAAGGCTGGGGTCAATTCTGAACTTAAAACGAACCAGATTGCATGTTTAGAAGTTTGTTAGTGCGTGGAGGAGCAAAATTCCGCAGAATCCCTGAATGTGCTTTGTTGGTGGCTTATTTGCTGAAAATACTGTAGAAAAATGGAGAGTGATTTTTTGGTGCTTGTCAAACGCACAGTATAAAGACTAGGATCTGCAGCAATTCTGAAGTTCCTGGTGCAAAGTATGTTTCCCTTGACAAGATCCTAATATTAAACATCTAATAATTATGCAAAACTTATTACCTTTTATTTTTTTTTATTTTTTTTTAAGAAATTATACTTTTGTTGAGGTTCAAAATAATTAAATAGCCACAAATAGGCCCAAAAGAGATGAAAAAAGACTTTGGGCCCATTTCACACAAAAAGAGAGAAATAATAAAGGGTGGGTTTTCACAATAAAGAAAAGGAAAAAGAAAAGAAAGAAAGGGGAAGAAGCCCAGAGGATCTGATCTAGAGGTCCACCAAAAAAAAAAAGGCCCAAGAAACAGATAAAAAAACAGCAAGCCAAAGGAAGCCCAGAAAGAAGAATTGGGTCGGGACGCCTAGAAGCAGCACCAGAGGTAGAGGATCCTTGGACGCACGAAGTGAAACTAAAGCAGATTTGAAGAGAGAAAAGAGACAAAAGGCACGCGGACCTTATGACCCAGGCACACAGTGGAAGTACAAAGCAAAACGCAGGAGCTTTGGTTCCAACCATTTGAAGAAAGAGACAAGGAAAAGTACAACTGGGAAAAGCTGGAGCAAAAGCCAAAAAGCCTCAGGTCAGCCAACGGGAAAATCTGGAAATGGGAAGCTAGTTGGGAGACTTTCATCTGGTCGCAACAAAAAGAAAGAAACTATGAAGAAAAGGAAACGACATGATCCTGAAGCAACCAGGCATGGGACAGACTTCAAGGGGCAAAAAGGAGAAATCGTTAGTACCCCGGGAGCCCGAAGCTGTGCTATAAAAGGGGGGAGGGAAAAAGGATAAGGCATTCAATTTTGGACGATTAGATCATTCGTTAAGGCATTTAAAATCGTTTTTTTTTTTTTTTTTTCTGAAGTCTCATAAAAATTGTAGAAGAGACTCTGTAAAACTGAAGGGAAAACAGAGGAATTTGTTCCTGGTATCCCAGAGGCAGCTGCTACAGTACATGCTCGGATTCAACGAATTCAAACCTTGCAAGTCTTTGAAGCTTGAATGGCTATCAAAGTCTGTAATTTTTGAACTTAGTTGAACCTTGCATCATGTCTTAGTGAGCATTGTAATCACAATTAAAAGAAACAAATGAAACACACCTCATTAATTAGAGGATCCCTAACGTGTTCTTTACATTATATTTCACTTATTATGCATTTCCTTTACTGTTAAAATGTCATTCAATACGAATACTCTTTTTTTGTCAGCTGTTTGTATTGTAGGAAGTTTGTTCTGTGCACCAATCAATTCTTAAAACAGCCCTTTAGCTGCGGAGAATCGATCCCAGTCCACCAAGAACATCTTATACGGCCCAGGATCCTTGGGCCATAGTGCTAAAGAAAAAAAGGCACTCCCACAACTTTTAATCTCAAAATTTGGAAGACTAGGATCTGCAGCAATTCTGAAGTTCCTGGTGCAAAGTATGTTTCCCTTGACAAGATCCTAATATTAAACATCTAATAATTATGCAAAACTTATAACCCTTTTTTTTTTTTTTTAAAGTAATTATACTTTTAATCTCAAAATTTGGAATTATTTTCATTTTGGTCCATCAAATTTGATTCTACATTCTAAATGGTAATTTTGTCCATGTCCATGACTAATACGATTAAGAAATTATGTTGTTTTACTGGCACTTAATGGTCGGATAAATTACAGAGCTGGTCATGAAAAGGGAATTTGATATTTTGATAATAATTATCACACTTCTCCTCACATGTGAGCTCAGACTCCCCCTTAAAAAGTGTAGTCCAGCACGTGAGATTTTTTACATTTAAAATTAGAGAGTAAAGACAATGATAGAACTCAGAAACTCATTCTAATACCATAATAAATTATCAATCGTTCCAAAAGTTCAAGTTATCACGGAAAATAGTGAATATAATCATAATTCTAACATGAATGATTATTTTGAAAAATATAATCAAACTTGGTAGACCACAATGAGAATTCTCAAACTTAAGGAACCAAAATAAAAACAACCACCTTTAAAGGTCAAAAGTATAATTCAGTCCTTTTTTATTATTTTTTTATGGGGAAAAACTAAAATCTTAATTTTTGTACTTTTTTCCTCTTCTAGTGGGAGCTTTATACAAGTCTTAATTAAGTTGCTTAGACCTAAAACAAGCTTGAGCATTTAGAAACGTACTTGCAGATGCTGCAGCAATGATATCATTCCCAGAATCCTTTATGAGGAGAGACAGTCTTGTGCTATAGTTATCATTCACAGCATAGAAGTCTGAGAGCCCCATGGACAGGTAGCTCTCTGCCACACTTCCAACTGGGGACTTCAAGTCAAGAACAACTCCTATTGGTATGACCTCCTTTGTCATCACCAAAGGCGGATGACCCCAGAGGCTGAGGCTGAGGCTGAGCAAGAGAATGGATAGGAATTTAGAGAGGAGGGGCTTCTGGTTTGCCATTGTCAAACCTTTGCAAATTGGTAGCTAGAGGGTTTATTTGCCATTGTCAATGTTGACTGTTACTTGTTTGAAAATTCGGCTGACTGTTGAAGTTTGGGGCAGTGACCGTTGACTGCTTTACGTGGCCCTTTTTAATGGAAAAATATTTATTCACATGCGCTGGTTCACAAGCAATATTTTACACAAATATCAGTAATTGATGCAGGAATATTCATATTTTAAAAATGTTCACATTTTTACTCATGAAAAATTATGTGAAAAAATAGACGTAAAATAACAGATATGTAAATATCTGAGAAACAAGGCCAAAGCTTGGGTCCATTGCGTTAAATGCGCTTGACTTCTTTTGATGATGGCATTTGGTTTCATTAGAACTATGTAACACATGTGCGTTTTCAAATTTGGGTGCGGGTGTATGTGCAGGTGCAAGATTCGGTAATTTTTGAAAAAGAAGTGCGGCAAGATATGCCGATTAAAAATTTTTTAAATATATTTTCTTTATATTTTTACTATTAAAATATTCTTAAAAAACATATTACTATGCCTTGATTCACAAAACACATCTTTGAGTTGGGAAATTTGTAATATAAAACTTTCCTAACTTTTTGGATGAATTATATAGAAAAATTTTATTATTACAAATTAATTCACAATTTCTTGCTATAACTGTAATGTGGTAGTGTGAGTGGTAGAGAAAAAATTATAAGTCCATATATATTATATATACGCTCTGTTTGTTTCGATGAAAAGCCTAGTAAAAAAAGATGAGTCAAAATAAAACTATCTTTGATCAACGTAAAAAGTATAGTTTATTTTTAGAGATCATTTTTCATTAAATTTTTTTGGAAAACAACTCTATCTCACAGTAAACTAAATAAAAGAAGTTAGGATGTTATTTTTCAACTCATTTAAAGTTGCTACCAAACATTGAAAAATGAGATAGTTTTATAGAAAATGCTTTTTGGAAAATTACTCATTTTTTAGAAAACATCATTGTTGAAACAAACAAAGCAGTACCCTGTAGACGCTGTGAAATAGTTTGCTTTCTTAAAACAACTTGAACTATATATTGTGTCATCAAGAAATTTTTTTGCAGTTTGCCAAGTTAGAGTTGTGATAAAAAAATTTGTGAAATAGTTTGCTTTCCTAAAACAGCTTGAATTATATATTGTGTCGTCAAGAAATTATTTTATTTTAATTTTCTAAAACAAAAACACGTCTCCGGTGGCATTTCATAAGGTACCTGTAGACGCTGCAGTAATGACATCATCCCCAGAATCCTTTGCGAAGAGAGTGAGTCTAGTGCGATAGTTATGATTCACTGCATAAAAGTCAGAGCGAGCCATGGACATGTAGCTCTCTGCCACCCTTCCCACGGGGGACTTCAAATCAAGAACCACGCCTATTGGTATGACCTCCTTTGCCAACACTAGAGGCTCATGACCCCAGAGGCAGAGGGAAAGGGAGAGGGTGAGTAAGAGAAATGATAGGAAAGAGAACAGGTGCTTCTGGTTTGCCATTATCAATGTTTAACTGAGATCAAGCTAACCTTGCCAAATGATAACTAGAAAAAGCAGAGGGGACCACACGTTAGCAATTTGCAAAGTGTTTGAATTTAAGTTTAGAAAATTTGTTCTACACGTTAAGTCGTTATCTGTGAATTGTTTGAATTAGGTTTGGAAAATTCCATTCACTGTGGAAAATTTTGGGCGGCTGACAGTTGCCTGGCTTACTTTGCGTGGCCCAAATTTACAGGCACAGCTAGCCTTCATTTTGTTGTCTAATTAAGATGCTCAGATAGCTATGGTCGGACACATTACACACGACATGAATGCAACAAGAGCAGTTGGACCCACGGGAATTTGGTAATGACTTTCCAATTTCAATATTCGCACTGAATTTTGTGGCCATTTCATTGATCATTTGCATCTTCGTCTCAAAATCAAATTTCCCTTTGCTGATGCGAGCTAGACCTGTGACCGCTTGGTTAATTAGCATTTAAACTTATTCGACCAAAAGTCATGTCGGCATTGTGAGAACGTGATTTGTAAGCCTGGCAAGTTAATAAATTCGCTAAGTGCATTCACGTCAATCTGTTTGTAATGGAAAAAGGTCAAGAATTTACGTAATTTTGCCTAAAAATGACTCACATCACTTTGTGTATATAATTGTTTAAATTTACAAGTTTGTTACAATAATCGTGACACTATTCATTTTGTATTTATTTATTTATTCTTTCTTTATGTATCTTGAAGATGAAATAAAATGATAAATGTGGTTGTTGTGTGTAAAGAAAGATTAACAATTTAAAAAATATATATTTTAATGAAAAATAGTGTAAAATATAATAATATAATGTAGAGTATTTTGAAAATTAAGTATGTAAACTAGAAAAAGTAATGTCTTACACTAAAATAGACATGAATTTTTGCTTGAGCTGACATGAATGCTCTAATATGGAGGAAATAAGCGTGTTGTACAATTGAGACCAGGGAGTCGCAATACCAAAACGCAGGAGCTGCAATTATGGAAGAAAGTAAGGAAATGAGATATCTTTAAATATTCCTTTAATGATTTTACATAGTCTCCCTAAATTACCCTTACTTTTATCTTCCTTTTTATTTTATTTTATTATTTTATTTATTTATTTTTTATACAAGATAGAAATTTTACTTTAATCTAATCTAAGTTACCCTCACTTCTATCTTAAAATCTCATTCTTCTTGTTCTTCAACTTAAAGCATTCACATTGGTCGTCCTAAAATATTCAGTAACTTTTAGCACCTAAAAAATTTACTTTATCTATTTTAACTCACTATATTATAACTTATCCAATATCTCAACTCTTATTTTTCATATCACAGGCAAGTGCGCGCATGCGCGCGCGCGTGCGCACACACACACACACACACACACAATCTCTCTCTCTCTCTCTCTCTCTCTCTCTCTCTCTCTCTCTCTCGAGGACAAAAAAAATAATTATAGCAGCAACATACAATTATTTGAAAGATTTTCAAAAGATGATGGAAAATGTTTGTTAGAATATAAGCCCAATTAGATCCAAGAGTCCATTATACTGTCTATGTAGTTTATACTTTGTGCTTCATACTACTGTAATTATGTACTTTGGTATTTCTATGCGCCTATATAAAGGTAATCTTTGTACGGTTTTACAAACAATCCATTGTGCAAAATTCAATCTTTTCAATGTTAACATGTTGGAGCATCAACATGCCAAGAATTGTTTGTAAAAAGGTGAGGATGCAAATTCAAAAGGCTGGGGTCAATTCTGAACTTAAAACGAACCAGATTGCATGTTTAGAAGTTTGTTAGTGCGTGGAGGAGCAAAATTCCGCAGAATCCCTGAATGTGCTTTGTTGGTGGCTTATTTGCTGAAAATACTGTAGAAAAATGGAGAGTGATTTTTTGGTGCTTGTCAAACGCACAGTATAAAGACTAGGATCTGCAGCAATTCTGAAGTTCCTGGTGCAAAGTATGTTTCCCTTGACAAGATCCTAATATTAAACATCTAATAATTATGCAAAACTTATTACCTTTTATTTTTTTTATTTTTTTTTAAGAAATTATACTTTTGTTGAGGTTCAAAATAATTAAATAGCCACAAATAGGCCCAAAAGAGATGAAAAAAGACTTTGGGCCCATTTCACACAAAAAGAGAGAAATAATAAAGGGTGGGTTTTCACAATAAAGAAAAGGAAAAAGAAAAGAAAGAAAGGGGAAGAAGCCCAGAGGATCTGATCTAGAGGTCCACCAAAAAAAAAAAGGCCCAAGAAACAGATAAAAAAACAGCAAGCCAAAGGAAGCCCAGAAAGAAGAATTGGGTCGGGACGCCTAGAAGCAGCACCAGAGGTAGAGGATCCTTGGACGCACGAAGTGAAACTAAAGCAGATTTGAAGAGAGAAAAGAGACAAAAGGCACGCGGACCTTATGACCCAGGCACACAGTGGAAGTACAAAGCAAAACGCAGGAGCTTTGGTTCCAACCATTTGAAGAAAGAGACAAGGAAAAGTACAACTGGGAAAAGCTGGAGCAAAAGCCAAAAAGCCTCAGGTCAGCCAACGGGAAAATCTGGAAATGGGAAGCTAGTTGGGAGACTTTCATCTGGTCGCAACAAAAAGAAAGAAACTATGAAGAAAAGGAAACGACATGATCCTGAAGCAACCAGGCATGGGACAGACTTCAAGGGGCAAAAAGGAGAAATCGTTAGTACCCCGGGAGCCCGAAGCTGTGCTATAAAAGGGGGAGGGAAAAAGGATAAGGCATTCAATTTTGGACGATTAGATCATTCGTTAAGGCATTTAAAATCGTTTTTTTTTTTTTTTTTCTGAAGTCTCATAAAAATTGTAGAAGAGACTCTGTAAAACTGAAGGGAAAACAGAGGAATTTGTTCCTGGTATCCCAGAGGCAGCTGCTACAGTACATGCTCGGATTCAACGAATTCAAACCTTGCAAGTCTTTGAAGCTTGAATGGCTATCAAAGTCTGTAATTTTTGAACTTAGTTGAACCTTGCATCATGTCTTAGTGAGCATTGTAATCACAATTAAAAGAAACAAATGAAACACACCTCATTAATTAGAGGATCCCTAACGTGTTCTTTACATTATATTTCACTTATTATGCATTTCCTTTACTGTTAAAATGTCATTCAATACGAATACTCTTTTTTTGTCAGCTGTTTGTATTGTAGGAAGTTTGTTCTGTGCACCAATCAATTCTTAAAACAGCCCTTTAGCTGCGGAGAATCGATCCCAGTCCACCAAGAACATCTTATACGGCCCAGGATCCTTGGGCCATAGTGCTAAAGAAAAAAAGGCACTCCCACAACTTTTAATCTCAAAATTTGGAAGACTAGGATCTGCAGCAATTCTGAAGTTCCTGGTGCAAAGTATGTTTCCCTTGACAAGATCCTAATATTAAACATCTAATAATTATGCAAAACTTATAACCTTTTTTTTTTTTTTTAAAGTAATTATACTTTTAATCTCAAAATTTGGAATTATTTTCATTTTGGTCCATCAAATTTGATTCTACATTCTAAATGGTAATTTTGTCCATGTCCATGACTAATACGATTAAGAAATTATGTTGTTTTACTGGCACTTAATGGTCGGATAAATTACAGAGCTGGTCATGAAAAGGGAATTTGATATTTTGATAATAATTATCACACTTCTCCTCACATGTGAGCTCAGACTCCCCCTTAAAAAGTGTAGTCCAGCACGTGAGATTTTTTACATTTAAAATTAGAGAGTAAAGACAATGATAGAACTCAGAAACTCATTCTAATACCATAATAAATTATCAATCGTTCCAAAAGTTCAAGTTATCACGGAAAATAGTGAATATAATCATAATTCTAACATGAATGATTATTTTGAAAAATATAATCAAACTTGGTAGACCACAATGAGAATTCTCAAACTTAAGGAACCAAAATAAAAACAACCACCTTTAAAGGTCAAAAGTATAATTCAGTCCTTTTTTATTATTTTTTTATGGGGAAAAACTAAAATCTTAATTTTTGTACTTTTTTCCTCTTCTAGTGGGAGCTTTATACAAGTCTTAATTAAGTTGCTTAGACCTAAAACAAGCTTGAGCATTTAGAAACGTACTTGCAGATGCTGCAGCAATGATATCATTCCCAGAATCCTTTATGAGGAGAGACAGTCTTGTGCTATAGTTATCATTCACAGCATAGAAGTCTGAGAGCCCCATGGACAGGTAGCTCTCTGCCACACTTCCAACTGGGGACTTCAAGTCAAGAACAACTCCTATTGGTATGACCTCCTTTGTCATCACCAAAGGCGGATGACCCCAGAGGCTGAGGCTGAGGCTGAGCAAGAGAATGGATAGGAATTTAGAGAGGAGGGGCTTCTGGTTTGCCATTGTCAAACCTTTGCAAATTGGTAGCTAGAGGGTTTATTTGCCATTGTCAATGTTGACTGTTACTTGTTTGAAAATTCGGCTGACTGTTGAAGTTTGGGGCAGTGACCGTTGACTGCTTTACGTGGCCCTTTTTAATGGAAAAATATTTATTCACATGCGCTGGTTCACAAGCAATATTTTACACAAATATCAGTAATTGATGCAGGAATATTCATATTTTAAAAATGTTCACATTTTTACTCATGAAAAATTATGTGAAAAAATAGACGTAAAATAACAGATATGTAAATATCTGAGAAACAAGGCCAAAGCTTGGGTCCATTGCGTTAAATGCGCTTGACTTCTTTTGATGATGGCATTTGGTTTCATTAGAACTATGTAACACATGTGCGTTTTCAAATTTGGGTGCGGGTGTATGTGCAGGTGCAAGATTCGGTAATTTTTGAAAAAGAAGTGCGGCAATTTGGTAAAGAAGTTCATCGTATGTCCCATTACTCTGCCTATCTTTATTCATGTAGGGTATAAATTCATGAGGAAGGGGAAAGGGTAATGCATGTTGTACAGTAAGGAACACATCAATAGAGAACCCTGATATGATAGGCTTATCAGTAGGAGAATCCCATTCTACTTTCAAGAATTCTTCAAAACTTTTTTTCACTGGAACCCCAATCCTTAACTTTGTAGGCTGATCTGTTGTGTATCCTGGCCAGATCAGTGGTTTAAGTCTCTCCTTTGAAGTTGAGTATGCCACTTCACCATTATCATTCAAATTTTTTGGAAACCCTCTCTGTCGAGTCCAACATCCAATAATAATCTCAGTTTTTCCTATTATATTGAACAGTTCAAAGGCTGGAGGCTCTAGCTGTGCCTTAACCAAATGAAAATTCCCACTTAGGCCTTGAAATTTAGTAGTTAGAACTGTATTGTGAACCCTTGTACCCATTTCAAAAATGCCTAAGGCTGCAAGATCAACATTACTGTCACTATCATTTTTCTTCAAGAAGCTAGAATGCACTATGCCAGCCTTCTCCACCGCCATAGCCAATGCCCAAACTGTATCATATGCGCATAATCCAAATAGGTTAAAGCTAGTAGTACTCTTGGTTTTTGTTTTGATTGAGGTTAAATTTCTCTTCCATTTTCTTTCGAAATCTTCAAGACTTTTAGATGGTGGTAAGTATGGCCTTATTCCTACTACACCTTGCATTGAGTCCATGACCTTTGAGCTTAAAGGAACTAGCAAAGATGATAACCCTGCTGTGAGGCATACCCTTCGCTCATCATTTCTGCATTCTTTGCAAGTACAAAAAAGTTTGAGCCAAGTGAAACGGTCATGTGCACAAGGAATATTCTTGTATAATTTTCCTTTAACTTGTTGAGCTCTTTAATGATCTCAGTATTACTAGAAGATGGAGGAATGACACTTCTATAAGGCACCCGAGTGTCAATCTCTTGTAAAGCGTCCATTAAATAGGGAGTTAAACCATTTTCATACTCTGTGTCTTCATAAATATGGACAATCTCCCGCCAACCAAAGGCCTTAACAATGTCTGCTATGGCTTTAACCTGTGCAGAGTCATCTTGGGTTGTACGTATGAAAAATGGGTTCTGGGATGGAGAAAGAGAGGGGCTTGTTGCTGAAAAGGAAATGATGGGAACCTGAGCTTTGCGGCCAATTTCTATCACAAACCTTGCTTGTGCTGACTTTTGAGGTCCTATAATGGCCTGCACTTCTTCATTCTTCATTAAATCTAATGCTGGATTTAATTTCAACAGTGAATGACATAGAAAATGGAAATTTACTGGCAATATTCAATAACAATGACAACAAAAACAACTAACAAAACCATGATAATGAACTTTATTATAACATGTTGGAACTATATATGTTGTACACCACCATGTTTGAATATGATCAACAGTCTCTCTATCATGGAGAGGCCATGAAGCTTATCACTGCTACAAAACTGATACTTCACAATATGTCAGGAATTGTTTGTAAAATGGTGAAGGTGCAAAATCAAAAAGCTCATATTAATTTTCAACTTAAACTGAACCAGACTGCACATTCAGAAGTTTGTTAGTATGTGGAGAAACAAAATTCCGCTAAATATTGGAAGTGCGTTTGAATGTGCTTTGCTGATCACTTATTTCCATTGACGAGATCCTAATATTAAGAATATTATTAATATGTTACACTTTGGCCTTGTAGGCCACACTATCCTAGTATACTATATAATGTAACACTTTTCCTTGCATTTTGGATGAATCATTGTCATGTTATTCCGAAACAAAGTTTTAACGTACCTGCAGACGCAGCAGCAATGATATCATCCCCAGAATCCTTTGTGAAGAAAGCGAGTCTTGTGCAATAGTTATCATTCACTGCATAAAAGTCAGAGAGAGCCATGGACATGTACCTCTCTCCTATTCTTCCCACTTGGGACTTCAAATCAAGAACTACGCCTATTGGAATCACCTCCTTTGCCATCAATGGCTCATGACCCCAGAGGCTGAGGCTGAGCAAGAGAAAGGATAGGAATTTAGAGAGGAGGCGCTTCTGCTTTGCCATTTGCAAATTGTTAGCTAGAGGGGACTACACGTTAGCTGTTTAGTTTTAGGCAGCTGACATTTGACATTTTGGTTGCCTCAGATCACTATTGCCAGAGGGACACATCACACACGAGTCAAATAAGTACAGTTGGTCCTCCCACAAGAATTTTAATAACTGTCAAATTCCAATCTTCAATCTGAAATTGTCAATGCCTCAACAGCCCTTGCATTCATTTAATTAGTATTATTGTTAGTCTTTGTTTTTGTTTTTGTATATTTTTTTTTTTTTGGGATGAGAAGATAGTTTAGATCATCTTATTCATTGAAAAGTATTTACATCTCTAGTCACAAGACTAGTAATTGAGGGTGGGCATACCTCCATCCTTGTTGGGGATCCCAATTCAACTCTCTGCGACTGTTGGTGCAATGTCGAATATTATAAAAGATTTGAGTGTGTTTCTTTTATCACCAATTGGTTTTGAGGCAAAGTGGCATAGTTTACAGTCTGACCATCCGCATTGTATCCTGAGAAACAGAAAAAGAATCAACTGCTAAAGCTCTGGCAGCAAGCTCAAATTTAGAATCCTAGCCCCTAACAAAAGAAATATTTGAGAAAAATCTGACCTCAAAAAATTTTCAAACTGGGAAAAATCATACTGAAGGAAGGTCCTCCGCCAGGGGAGTACGTACACTTCTAGCACTCTCAATGAAGCAGCAAGGACAGCTCGCATTTGCCAGTATTTCCCATTGGAACAGCTTTGCATTCATGAGGATGATGTTACACGAGCTTACAAATGAAAGTTCAAATTTTGGGGGAAAATAAAAAGCTTTGTCTCTGCTTGCTCACTCCCAAGTGCAGGAGATCGTAGCAATATAATTCTCGGAGTACCGAGGTCGAACCACAAGGAGCAAGATAGATTCAAAGACAATATAATTAAACAAAAATTTGGTAAAGAAAAAAAATACTTTTGCTTGGTGATTGTTAACAAGAATAATAATAAAAACTGATTCATATCAATAATGTAAATACTAGGGCATCAGGGTGTTTTCCTATATTGATATGAAATTCTTTGTGATTTAAGAAATTATATATTTCATAATTGATTTTTCTTATACAATTAAAAACTTATGATTCGGTTGAACTGAAACAATTCAAGAATGCATGATAACCTCGATTAATAATACGGTTAGAAAAGTTTTCAGAAAAACTCATTCACTTTAAAACCTGATTTCTATTTGAAACTATTAGAAATTCATCTAAACAATAAGAAAAACATGATTGAACTTATTGAAGGCATAGAAGAACTAATATATCAAAAGAAATTTAATTGAACAATGAAATATGTCGTTGATAAAATCCTAGAAAGAATCACATTGAATATTCATACCATATAAAAGAAACATAACCCCTATCCCTAGCAAAGAGTTTAGGCTGCCATTAAAGAAAGGAAAATACAAGTTTTTCTCTGCTCAATTCGTTCTACACAACCTCCCTTCCAAAAAACTAACGTCTAAGTGTCCAAAGAAAAATAAAACTTTTACTATTTTAATTTTCGTCCAAGTTTACAGCGGTAAGTTGTGAGTTAATTTTGGCTTTCAAAAATTGAGAATTTCGAAAAACTCAAAACTGGAAAGTTGTAGATATTTAAGTTACGGTTCCAATCCATCTGGCCTTGTATCAATTGGATTTTTGAAGAGAGAGATACGCCCAAAATAATGATCAGTACTCAAATCAGAGTTTTCCTTTTCAGATTCTGCTTCATTGATTTCTTTCCTTATTTGAAGCTTCCAATCATGGTAGACGATCTAAGCACTCCAGCTGCACCTCCTTAGACATTTAAGCATGGTCCTTTAGATTCTAGTTTGGCCTCCATTCTCTCACAAATTCATGTAAAGTCATCTTTCTCACATGATTTCCTGAAAGTAGAAAATTACATATAATGAATGGCATCTTATTTAAGAAATTATGTAAAGATAAATAATAGGGACTAATGCAAATCATGGCTTAATTACACAAATTAAGCATAGTAATAAGAAGATAATGCCCACATAAATATATAACAAGTATACATTTCAAGGCGTTATCAGTCTCCTATTAGATTTCACCATATATATGAAGCATTTCGAGGAACACCAACTTGCAACAGAGAGCAAAGCAGGGAGGAAAACAAAACAAATTTCGTCCCAGCTGAAGCGAGCTAGACCCCTTATTATTTGGTTAATGAATAGAAAACTACAATAGACAAGTGATCTCAACTCATTTATTAACTCTCAATTAACTGAAGGCTTAGTAATGAGTTTATTTGTCAAGCCTATATCAAGCTTATTACCAAGCCCATAAATGCACTTAAGCTTGGCTTGATTTGTATCGAGCGTTATTGTTTATGAGCCTATCCACAAACAATTTTTATGCTAGGGCTCAACTCATTTATTAAACAAGTCTAAAACTAAGGCTTAAGCTTGGCTTGTTTATAAATAAACAAACATGAATAATATTTTTATCAAATTAAGCCCAAATTGTTTATAAATGACTTGGTCTATTTACAGCCTTAGCTAAGAATAAACTTTTATTATATAAAACATGAAATAGTATACAATTGTCGAGGAATAATTTATGAAACAAACTTAGGGGAATGAGTTCATCTTAAACATTTGGATAGAAAACTATGTCTATGATGAATTGGGTACATCCTGCATAGATGCATCACTATGCCTTGAACTTGAAGAAAGACTTCTATTGTCATCATGTATTATTACATCATTTGTTCCTTCAATGGAATTCCTTGAGTGGTTCTGCATATCATCAATACTAGGTGAAGGTTGAAAAACATCAAGACTTCCACCATCATGTACCCTTGATTCTTCTCTCTTAAAGTGATGTGAAGAAAGATCTTTTTGGTCAAAATGTTTTGCCATTTCAAGTAATTTGGACCACAAAGAAGTTGCAGTATTTTTGTCACTCAAAGCAGGCCAATGTGAGAAAAAGAATTTAATCACATAAACCAAGAGTGAGAACATGGAAGTGATTCCCGCAATGAGGAAAAGGCCTCCAAAGCTGTCCACTCCAAGACTAGGACTATGTGAAGAGATTGTTGTGCTTTGATCTTCGCAGGTGGTTTGACTTGAAAAGTACTTTCGCTCAATTGGTCCAATTTTCTCTTGGTCTTGAGTGACATTCAAGATTGCCCTTGAAATATAAGGGACTAAAGGAGATCCTTGTTGGAAGGCCTGAAGTAAATTGTACAGAATTATTCCAATTTGAATAAAAAAAAAAAAAAAAAAAAAAGGCTTGAACAATACACTTTGATCAATAAAAAGGAGATCCTTGTTGGAAGGCCTGAAGTAAATTGTACAGAATTATTCCAATTTGAATAATAAAAAAAAAAAAAAAAAAGGCTTGAACAATACACTTTGATCAATAAAGGTCATTACTAAAAACGTTTTTTGTTGGTCTTATGGCATTCTTGAAAGTAAGGGGCTTTTTTGGGAAGGAGAAAGAGAGACTTACAAAGGCAAATCCATCAGTTTTGTAGGTCGGTCCAACCATAGTATACCTAGAGCAATACTTTGCAAGGAAGAGCTTGATATAAGGGATTTCATCAAAAATAGCTGCAACTCCACCATTGAGGATTCCTTTTGACAGTGCTTCATGATACTCCTCAGGTGTCTCATATGGCTTCAACTTGGACTCATCAAAATCTAACTGTTTCATTAGAAGCCCCTTAACAAATGAACCCTTTTGATATCCAACCAAATAACCTTTTCTTTTAATCTCTTTTACGTCAACAAATGTAGGCTGCAATCTCTGTACTGTTAACATTGAGGTTAAGCTTGCTGTATAGCTTTGAGTTAGGATGAGTACCAAAAAAATCCATATGATGAGCACAAATCTTGACAAATTATTTACCACTCTCTCCCCTGGTACCATTAAACTACTATTAATATACGAATGCATAAATAATATCCTTCTTTTGAACTAGAACAAACCACAGAGAGAGAGAGAGAGAGAGAGAGAGAGAGAGAGAGAGAGAGAGTCTGTATATAGGGTTGTAGAAAATTTACTGTGAGCAAAGGCAAGTGTTGAGAAAGAGAACCAAAAAATCAAGCCAATTTGTTGATTTGGAGGACCTCTAAACTCAGTGTTTACACGGTGTTCAAGAACCCATATTACCAAACCTGTAAAGATGAATGCTGCACCAATTGTTAACCATAGATTAATGCTTAGTGGCTTTAAGAAAATCCACAAGTTTTTGTTGTCATCATTTTTCACCAAAACTACCATCGACACGCCTGATTCTGAATAAGGCAAAGTGAAATCAACATACAAGGAGCGATTAGCTACAATTGTTGTGTCTCCAACAACTGCATCGTACCTCTGCATTTAGAGAGAGAGAGAGAGAGAGAGATAATTATCAATTTTATGGAATAAAAACACTTGGTCTCATTCTGTTGCATTTTATGCCCCACCAATTGTAGTTTGGCACATGATCTTTTTTTATTTAATTTACCAAAGTTAAAAAGTTAGATTAAGTAACTAATAAACAGCCACCTGAAGTCATTAGCAAGAAGAAAAACATTATTAAAAAAAATAAATAAAGGAAAAAAAGATGAAGACAAAAATACAACCCACCTGAGTTTTAATTTGGTAAAGAAGTTCATCATATGTGCCATTACTCTGCCTATGTTTATTCACGTAGGGAATAAACTCATGAGAAAGGGGAAAGGGTAATGCATCTTGTACAGCATGGAACACACCAATGACGAACCCTGATATGCTAGGCTTATCATCAGTAGAAGAATGCCATTCCACCTTCAGGAATTCTTCAAAACCATTTCTTATTGGAACCCCAATCCTTAACTTTGTTGGTTGGTCTGTTGTGTATCCTGGCCAAATCGGTTGTTTAAGTTTGTCCTTTGAAGTTGAGTATGCCTCTTCACTAGTGTAATTCAAATCTAGTGAAAATCCTCTGTTTCCCGTCCAATATCCAATAATCCTCTCGGTTCTTCCTATTACATTGAATACTTCAAAGGCTGGAGGCTCCAACTGCCCCTTAACCAAGTGAAAATTCCCGCTTAGGCCTTGAAATTTAGTAGTAAGAATTGTATTGTGAAGCTTTGTACCTATTTCCAAAATGCCTAAAGCTGCAAGATCAACATTACTGTTGCTAGCATTTTGCTTCAAGAAGCCAGAATGCACTATGCCAGCCTTTTCCACTGCCATAGCCAATGCCCAAACTGTATCATATGCCCATAATCCAAAGAGGTTTAAGCTAGTAGTAGTCTTGCTCCTTGTTTTGATTGAGGTTAAATTTCTCTTCCATTTTCTTTCAAAATCTTTAAGTTTTTTTGAAGGGAGTAAGTATGGCCTTATTCCCAATACACCTTGCATTGAGTCCATGACCTTTGAGCCGATAGGATCTAGCAAAGATGATAATCCTTGTGTGATGATCCATGCATATCCTTCCCTCATCATTTCTGCATTCTTTGCAAGTACAAAGAGCCTGGAGCCAAGTGAAGCAGTCATGTGCACGAGAAATACTCTTGTACGATTTGCCTTTAACTTGTTAAGCTCTTCACTGATTTCAGTATTATTAGAAGATGGAGGAATGACACTTCTGTAAGGTACCCGTATGTCCATCTCTTGTAACGCGTCCATTAAATAGGGAATTAAACCATTGCCATACTCTGTGTCTTCATAGATAGGGACAATTTCCCACCAACCAAAGGCCTTAACAATGTCTACTATGGCTTTAACCTGTGCAGACTCATCTTGAGTTGTTCGTATGAAAAATGGGTTTTGGGATGGAGAAAGAAAGGGACTTGTGGCTGAAAAGGAAATTATCGGAACCTGAGATATGCGGCAAAGTTCTATCACAAACCTTGCTTGTGCTGACCTTTGAGGTCCTATAATAGCTTGAACTTCTTCATTCTTTATTAAATCCAATGCTGAATAACATTTCAACAATGAAATGAATGATTTAGAAAATGGAAAATTTACTGGCAATTTTCAATAACGAGGACAACAAAAACAATTATAGCAACAACATACAATTATTTGAAAGATTTTCAAAAGATGATGGAAAATGTTTGTTAGAATATAAGCCCAATTAGATCCAAGAGTCCATTATACTGTCTATGTAGTTTATACTTTGTGCTTCATACTACTGTAATTATGTACTTTTGTATTTCTATGCGCCTATATAAAGGTAATCTTTGTACGGTTTTACAAACAATCCAATCTTTTCAATGTTAACATGTTGGAGCATCAACATGCCAAGAATTGTTTGTAAAAAGGTGAGGATGCAAATTCAAAAGGCTGGGGTCAATTCTGAACTTAAAACGAACCAGATTGCATATTTAGAAGTCTGTTAGTACGTAGAGGAGCAAAATTCCGCCGAATCCCTGAATGTACTTTGTTGGTGGCTTATTTACTGAAAATACTGTAGAAAAATGGAGAGTGGTTTTTTGGTGCTTGTCAAATGCACAGTATAAAGACTAGGATCTGCAGCAATTCTGAAGTTCCTGGTGCAAAGTATGTTTCCCTTGACAAGATCCTAATATTAAACATCTAATAATTATGCAAAACTTTATTACCTTTTTTTTCTTCATTTTTTTTTTATTATAAAAGTAATTATACTTTTAATCTCAAAATTTGGAATTATTTTCATTTTGGTCCATCAAATTTGATTCCGCATTCTAAATGGTCATTTCATCCATGTCCATGACTAATATGATTAAGAAATTATGTTGTTTTACTGGCACTTAATGATCGGATAAGTTACAGAGCTGGTCATGAAAAGATGAATTTGATAATTTGATAATAATTATCACTTCCCCTCACATGTGACGTGAGCTCAAACTCCCCCTTAAAAAGTGTAATCCAACATGTGAGATTTTTTACATTTAAAATTAGAGAGTAAAGACAATGATAGAACTCAAGAACTCATTCTAATACCATAATAAATTATCAATTGTTCCAAAAGTTCAAGCTATCAGGAAAAATAGTGAATATAATCATAATTCTAACATGAATGATCATTTTGAAATTATAATCAAACTTGGTAGACCACAATGAGAATTCTCAAATTTAAGAAACCAAAATAAAAACAACAATCTATAAAGGTCAAAAGTATAATTCAGTCCTTTTTTATTTTTTTTTTAATGGGGAAAAACTAATATCTTAATTTTTGTACTTTTTTTCTCTTCTAGTGGGAGCCTTATACAAGTCTTAATTAAGTTGCTTAGACCTAAAACAAGCTTGAGCATGTGAGCAAGTCCTTAGTTACATGCGTAGAACATTTAGAAACGTACCTGCAGATGCTGCAGCAATGATATCATTCCCAGAATCCTTTATGAGGAAAGACAGTCTTGTTCTATAGTTATCATTCACAGCATAGAAGTCTGAGAGCGCCATGGACATGTAGCTCTCTGCCACTCTTCCAACTGGGGACTTCAAATCAAGAACAACTCCTATTGGTATGACCTCCTTTGCCATCACCAAAGGCGGATGACCCCAGAGGCTGAGGCTGAGGCTGAGCAAGAGAAAGGATAGGAATTTAGAGAGGAGGGGCTTCTGGTTTGCCATTGTCAAACCTTTGCAAATTGGTAGCTACAGGGGACTACTCTACACTTCTTATTTGCCATTGTCAATGTCGACTGTTACTTGTTTGAAAATTCGGCTGACTGTTGAAGTTTTGGAGCAGCTGACCGTTGACTGCTTTACGTGGCCCTTTTTTAATGGAAAAATATTTATTCACATGCGCTCGTTCACACGCAACATTTTACAAAAATATCAGTAATTGATGCAGGAATATTCATATTCTAAAAATGTTCACATTTTAACTCATGAAAGATTATATGAAAAAATAGAGGTAAAATAATAGATATGTAAATGTCTGAGAAACAAGGCCAAAGCTTGGGTCCATTGCGTTAAATGCGCTTGACTTCTTGTGATGATGACATTTGGCACCATTAGAACAAGTCTGGATCCAAGCTAAAGTCCGAGAAGGGCAAAAGTTTGGTTGCCTCAAATTGGTATGGTCAGACAAATTAACTACACACAAGTTCTACAAGAACAGTTGCCCCCGCAGGGATTTGAAATAACCGTCAAATTCCAATATACACGCTGAATTTGTCAATGGACCTTGAATCCATTTGGTTGATCATTTGCATCATTATTTTAAACATGTGATCCTTGATCAATTTGCATCTCTTTTCATTTTTCTTTTAGATGAGCTAGTTAATTTCTACCCAAAAAAGAAAAAAAAAACCGATAGTTAATTAAAAATAGAAAAATCAGATTAGTTATACATTTGGCCCTCAACATGTTTGCATCATATTTCAAAATGGTCCCTTACTTTTCAATTTTTTCAATTTAGTCTATAGGTTTTTAAATGTGTGTCAAAAGCGTCCTTGCTGTCAACTAGTAAATGGAAAATTATAGGGTGGCAAACAGAAACACCAAAATCAAGTGTTATCTCCAAAAAAAAAAAAAAAGTGTTAATACTGACGTGGAGTCCAAGTGATAGGTTTTTTTTTTTTTTTTAATATCAACTACTGTAAAAAGATCACGTGCTACGTGCATGAGGAGCCAAATTTGGGAATTTCCCATTTGAAATCCTAGCCAATAGCAGCTTATGTTTTTTTTTTTTTTTTTAAATAATGTTAATTAAATTGCCGCATGGGCTCTATGTCAGCATAAGTGCTTGTTTTAGTGTTTCCAATTTTCATATCATACCTTTTCATCCACAGGATGACTTCATGGCCTTTTTTTATTTTTAACACACGTTTAAAAGATTAAGAATTAAAACTAAATTCAAACATTTGAAAGGTTACGGGAATATTTTAAAACATGGGGCAAGACGTTGACGTCCAAATATGTAAGTAAACAACACCCCCCCCCCCCCCCCCCCAAAAAAAAAAAAAAACCCTAGTTAATTAGTTCAACTTGCATTGTTAACTAGAGAATATTAGACTTAATCCTTACTAAGAATATGGTTTTACTAATGTTCTAAGATTGAATAATTTAACAGTTAATAGTTAACATTTAGGTAATTTGTTCTAAGAAGAGAGAACAACACACTATTTCTTAATTGATACAAATATAGAGTATCAACGTTTTCTTTTGTCAAATTTATTCTTTGACTTTAATTTCTTTTAACATAATACATCATTATTGGTAAATTTTTAACTTACTTTTATAAAAGGTAAAATATTACAATTCTCGATCCGATCCTATGAACCTATCCGTGAAACCTTCTCACCAATCATATATAGTATCTTGATTTTAACAACTATGTTTGTGACACAAACAGAAAAGTGAAAGATGTTGAATCTCGTTCTAGGTAGAATCCACCAGAAATAAAGAAACATCATTTTATTAAAACCTATAGTCTCTAGACTATGATGATTACTCTTATTATCAAACTAAGATACTAATAAGTTTTTGTTGTAGGCAAACTGAGATTTGAACTTCAGTTCTCTTATTTGACAATAAAAGACTTTACCAGTTGATCAGCTAAATGAAACCCACAAATTGCAAATATATTTAAAGGCTTCAAAAAACCTATATTACAAATTTACAAGTAAAAAATATTCATATTAGCAAATCCTAATTGACATAATACCATAATAGGACTCTAATTTAACTAGGAAGAAGTCTTAAAATCAAGGAAAGTAAAAATCATAAATCCTAAAAGTAGAAAAATTACATGAAAATATATATAAAAAATTAACAAATGGTAAAAATAGACCCATACGTTCTATCCTACATCACTTTAACTTTGAACAAAGAGTTTTGTTGTGTATAACTACATCATCTGTTACTTCAATGGAATCCCTTAAGTCTGATTCAGAAACATTTTGACTTGCTACAATAGGTACCCTTGATTCTTCTTCCCAAAAGGCATGTGAAGAGAAATCTTTCTAGTCAAAATGTTTTGCTTTTAACTAATTTGGACCAACAAGAGTTGTATTTAATTTCTGTTTTCATATTCACATTTTTGGGTATTGAAAATAAAAATCAGAATTGAAAACAAACCTAAACAAGTTTTTCATTGGTGGATCCCAACATGACACCTCCTCCACCCCCCCCCCCCCAATTTCTTAGTTGTTTTGAATTTAATTGTTATTGAAAAAGGTAACACTATTTTACTCTCATTCGACAAAAGAAAAAGGTGTTTGAATTCAATTGAAAAATTTAATGTATTGCATCTAAGGTATTGTAGGGGAGAATTTTTGTTCAGCCCCTGCAAACTATTTGTCCTCTTTGGGGAGCCAAGCCCACAAGGTTTTGTTACGAAGGGGTGGGAGTTCAAGATCTTCACCTTTAGAGGCTTTACACCTACTACACTCATGCAAGCTCCAAGGGCATATAAAGCATGAGTGGGGCGCGTACTTAGGCGATGTGGGACTAAGATGTAAAGCCTCTAAAGGTGAAGATCTTGAACTCCCACCCCTTCGTAACAAAACCTTGTGGGCTTGGCTCCCCAAAGAGGACAAATTGCTTGCAGGGGCTAAACAAAAATTCTCCCTATATAGTAGTGATACACTCATGCAAGCTCCAAGGGCATATAAAGCATGAGTGGGGTGCGTACTTAAGCGATGTGGGACTAAGGTGTAAAGCCTCTAAAGGTGAAGATCCTGAACTCCCACCCCTTCATGGGAGGACAAATAGCTTGCAGGGGCTGAACAAAAATTCTCCCCTACAAAAAAGCGCTTTTCGGGTTGAGGTGTGTTAGGGTAACGATCACTGCCCATCTATTTGTATCTCCCCCACGGTGCCAAGCGTGTGAAAGTTTTGTTCCCAAGGGGTGGAGTTGTCCCACATCGCCTAAGGAAGCGCCCCACTCATGCTTTATATGCCCTTGGAGCTTGCATGAGTGTATCACTACTACACATTGAGGTGTGTTAGGATAACGACCACCACCCATCTATTTGTATCTCCCCCATGGTGCCAAGCGTGTGAAAGTTTTGTTCCCAAGGGGTGGGGTTGTCCCACATCGCTTAAGTACGCGCCCCACTAAGGTGTAAAGCCTCTAAAGGTGAAGATCCTGAACTCCCACCCCTTCGTAACAAAACCTTGCAGGCTTGGCTCCCCAAAGAGGACAAATAGCTTGCAGGGGCTGAACAAAAATACTCTATACTATATCTAAGTTTTACTTCTTCTTCTTCTTTTTATTTTATTTTTTATTTTATTTTTTATTTTTTATTTTTATAAATTAAACTTTTTAGGGCTTTTACCATTTTTCAACTTTTGTTAGCCAAAAAATTAATAAATCTATTGTGAAGATTTAAATTTTACCATCTATAAATCTTGAGTTTGAAGAAACCTAATGCAAAATTTTAAATTCCCCATGAGATTTAAAGCCTGGATTCAGGATCAGAAATCTTGGCTCTAATTCCATTTCATATGCCACCATTCTTCCTGAGGTGCAATATGACATAGGTCGGTTGAGTCGGGCGAGTTGGCCTCTGGGTTGACTCGATCACACCTTCAAACTTTGTCTTTTTTTGTCATGTACATAACATATATATTACTCTCTCCATATAGGTATAAAGTATACTGTAGCTCAAGGCTCAAAACTCAATAAACAAAACCATTTTTCTTTCTTTAAGAAGATGATGAAGATTGCAGGGTGTTGCACGTGGGTGTTTTTATAGCTGAAAAATCCCTTTATCATGTTTATGGTAGTGAAACGTGTGCTATGATTTTGAAGCTCCATATTGAATTAATTAAGTTTGTGTTGTGTGGGTGTGTTCTAAGTTCAAACTAAATATATACTACAATGATATAAGTTTTATAAATAACTAGTCGTAGAACCATGCTATGCGTAGAAATATATAATTATTTTGTAATATGATATATGTATGATTAATTCTCTAAAGTTTACTGTAGGGTCTGTTTTCTTGTAGCCTAAGCCCAAAAGAGATTGGCTATAGGCCCAACGAACCCAGAACAATAAATTTGTAGAGAGTGGGTTGAAAGTTTAGGCGCTGACCAGCATCTTCGAAGCATGAAGATCCTCCTTTTTCTTATTGAAGAAAACACTTGGAACAATTTATAACTAGGGGATGCTCCTCGGCCCATGGCTGAGGAGGCTTTTTTCCCTTTTTACTCAAAAAAGAAGACCCCCTTTACATTTTGCTTGTCCCTCTTATACCACTCTCTTCCTCTTCCTGTTGATCGTTCATTGGCCTCTCCTCTGGCCGCCCGTCCCATCAGAGGTCGTATCTGTGCTCAAGTGGTTCACCCTGATCGATGTAGCCCTGCCCGGGGGTTGCATCCCCATTAATGCGGCCAGAAGGATTAGGTGAACGTATTAAGTGCTGAGGTGACAACTGGCTCTGGGTCTGTCCCCCCTCCCCTATAGTTATCCTTAGTACGCCGAGGACGAGGGGATCTTCGGCGTGGATCCAAAGAAGGGTTTGCTCCCCAAATTGGCCTTGAGTAGTCATCCCTCCTCGGACTGGGCCATTTGGGCCTGGCTTGGAATGGGCCGTTGCTGTACGATTTCCTGGCCCCACAATAGCCCCTCAAAATCTTGCTGCACGCATCCTTGGGCGGGGAGGAGGATTTTGACATCCTCGGCCTCATCCCCCCCCCCACCCCTCGTTAGTGCTGGGGCCCATTCACCTGCCAAGGGCACGTCGCTGACGCTTCGGAGCACGTAACGTGTCCATCATTAAATCCAGGCGGCTCTGTGCTCCCCACGTCCAAGGAGGAGTTATCCATCCAACGGTGGAGATTCGTCTGGCATTCATGAGCGGGAAAACCCGCATGGCTCCTCGATCTGGGGTATAAATACCCGTACGAACCGCTTCTTCCTGTTCCTCATTTGTAATAGAGGATATTCGTGCGCCCTTCCCAAGTTCAGACACCCCCTTACTAGCACCTCCAGCACAAAAGCCTGTCCGAGGAGCCCTTTCTCTTTCCTGTAAGTCGCTTCTCTTTGGCCCCTCTTTCTCGTTACCCTTTTTTCTGCTTCGCCAGTTCTTTCTTAGTTCTTTTAGGCGTCCACTGGGATGGGTAGGTTTAAGAAATACGTTGATACTGAGGAGGCGATGGAGAAATTCATCACCGACTATAAAATTCCCGGCAATGTGAATCTGAGACATTGTGAGGATGGGGAGTGGCGCATATACAGGCAGGAGGGCGAGGTGGTAATTCCCGTAGTCGCCTTCCTTGAAGGGGGGATGACGATCCCCATGGGGCGGTGATGAGGGATTACCTCATGCACTTTCAGTTGGCCCCACCCAGTGTGGGATAAATGTCTTTAGGATTCTGGGCTGTGTGGACGCCCTGAACGAGAAGATGGGGCTGAGGTTGACCCACCATGACGTGAACTGGTGCTACAATCTTCAGCTTCTTAAGAGCCATTCGTATTACCTGAAAACGAGGGACGACAGGGTGCGGCTCATTCAGTGCCTCCCCGAGTCCAGCAAGGGGTTCTATAAGGATTTCCTCATTGTGTCGAGAGAGTGGCATGATGGCCTTCACTGCCCAACAACAGAGGGCACACCAGGTGGGGCAGTGGGAGACAGATAGGGTTTCAAGCTCTCGTCACTTTTCTTCACCCCCCTTTCTTTTTTACTAACGTCCTGGTACTTTCCGTTTGCAGACCTGCACGCCTTCCAGCGTCACTTCCATCTGATCAACCGGGAAGACTTGCAAAAGGTGTTGAGGGCGCCGGTGTACATAAACGAGGACGACAACTAGGTTAGGGCCGCCCACATAATTTTGGGTTATACACCTACCCAGAAATCGTTCCCGTTCCGAAGCACGTCATCCTCGCCAACGATCCTCGGCTCTAGAGGATTACTGTGACCGAGGATGGATTTTCGTTCCCTGACGGGCCCTCCGACCAGGAAACTATCACATTAGCCGTCCCCTCCTCTCCCAATTGTTTGCCGAGGCTGCCGAGGGAGCTCTAGAAGGGGAAGGGGACGCGTTTGAAGTTTTCGCTCGTCTTGATCAGTGAGGATCCTCCTAGGGACTTTGGTGATCCCATTTTGACCGAAGCAGACCTCCTTGTTTTAGAAACCCCTCCTCGGCCGTCAATGGGTTACAAGAGGAAACCACCACCAAGTTGTTGGACCTGCTTGAGGGCCAGCCGGGGGAGTCCCAACAGAAAACTCCTACTCCTCCTTCGAAGGCTAAGTCGACTTTCGCTCAGCAGAAGCTTCCTCCTTCTCCTTCCCAGACGCGCTCGCCTTTTGGGTCTGTGCCTGCTGGTCCTAAGAAGAAGAAGGATAAGGGTAAAAGGATCGTGGGGATAGGACGGTGTCCTCACAGGAGGAGGACACTGCTCTGCGGCCATCCCAGCAACTTAAGATAGGCGGAAGGAGTCCGGATAGGCAGGTCGCCGACACCATCTCGTCCGGGGCTGACGCCTGGCTCCCAGCCCCGATGCTCCGCGGGGAGCCATTGAGGGATAATGCCTCTCTTAGGGATTTCAATGAGGGCGAGGGTACGCGCGTGGCAGACGCATTGGAGAGGAGCTTGCTGCTCTCAGCGGACATGGCTGAGCTTGACTCATTGACGAGCGAGCAGGTCTTCCTCAGACTAAAGTGATATGTGGGGATGGTAAGGGCTATAACCTCAATTCCTTTCCCACTCTTTTCCTTTTATGGGCTCATCGCACGTTGGTCATTTTGACAGGCCGTCCAAGCTATCTTTGCGTTGGAGGGGGCGGCAAACGACCAGAAGGAGGTCCTTAAAAAGGAGCGCGACTAGCGATACCAGGCCACCAATACTCTGAAAAATTCTGAAGCTGACCTCGTCAAGGCTCGACAGGCTCTGAAGGAGGTGACCAGTGAGCGGGACAATGCGCTGTCTGGTCTTAAGGGCGCCCAGACCCAGGCCACGGAGCAGACGGGGCGCCTACGCGAGGCGGAGGAGCAATTGCGGATCGTGAGGGATCTGATTACTGACCTGCGGGCTGACGTGGCTAAGGCCGAGGGGAATCAGAGGGCAGCGGAGTGGGCCAGGACCAGGCCCTGCGGGCCAAGGACGAGGCTGATCGTGGCAAGGAGATGGCGAGCATGCCAAGGAGGAGGCCGAAGCCGCAGCCTACGCTGAGGGGTGGCTGCAGTAGAGGCCGACTACAAGGCTCAAGTCCCGGGAGTGTGTAGGCGATATTGTTCCCAGGTCTGGGCTGAGTCCCTCAAACAAGCTGGGGTGGAGGCTGCGTCTGACCTGTGGAAGGCGGAGAACGTGTATTATCCCCCGCTATCCGTGAGGCCGCCCCTGAGGACCCTAAGGTTGGGGAGATTACTGAAGAAGTGCGGGCAGCTGAATTGGGGGAGCATTCGAGTGAGGAGGTACCCCTAGAGATAATGGAGATCCCTTCTGACGATCCAGCCCCCACCACTGAGGAAGTAGCTGCTCTCGCCGTACCCTCGCAGACTATCCCCTCAGGCCAGGGCTCGGAGGGGTCAAGGGCTGCCTCTGTCCAGCCGGAGCAAGAGGAGTAGGCTCCCCGGCGTCTCGCTCGTCCTGCTTTCACGTTGTCATA
>NW_027070242.1:38663-102489 GCF_002906115.3 Quercus suber
AACATTTATCCCCTATATAAGCTCTTGGGGGAAAGTTTCTTCCACACACCATGAAACTCCCAACAAAATAGAAAGAACACACCCCTTCAGCTCCTTTGATAACCTCGCCGGAATTGTGACTGATTCAGTAGAGATGGGGCGGCTTTGGGCGGGTGTGAGGGCATCCGTGCCAAGAGCCATTATGGCCGCAGCCCGCACTGGCCTTCCAGTGCGGCAGAGTTTAGGCGTAACCCCGATGATGCCATGCATGGTGGCTCGAGGGATGTCATTGGAGTACCTAATGTCTCTCCTCGGAGCGCACCCCCGACGGAGGAGATGTGTGAATTCACGTCATGGCCGGTGCCGAGTGTTGCCGTCTCCGACGGCCAACGCTCGTGAGGAGTGGAGAGAATCAAGAGAAACATCACGGGGGAAGGCGTACCGGTGCCCCTGCATCTGCTCCTCGCTTTGTTCAAGCTCCGCCGCTCCTAGAAAGGAGTTGTTTGTAGCCTTGAAACAAGCTGGCCCTCCCTTTCCCTGCTTTTAGTGTCAAGTTCTCCCATTCTCTTGATGCAATAAAAGCACGGGTTGACACTTCCCTCTAGCTAGTTTTAGGGAATTGTAGGGTCTGCCTGGGCTCTGATTGTAGAACTAGCTAGTAGGAATAGTTGTGAAACACGCCTGCCTGAGCCTCTGATTGTAATCTGTATTTTTCTTTTTATGAAATAATATCGAGTTCTCTTTTTCTGCTGTTGAATCATCTGTCTCGAAATTTTTTTTTTTTTGACCCCCATCAATCTTTCCTAGAATGATTACTTGGAACCGTAGCCTGTTGTGCGGCGGCGCACTAATCCTTCCATAGACGGCGCCAATTGTAGGTCGATTTCTGTAGCCTAAGCCCAAAAGAGATTGGTATAGGCCCAACGAACCCAGAACAATAAATTTGTAGAGAGTGGGTTGAAAGTTTAGGCGCTGACCAGCACTTGAAGCACTGAAATCCTCCTTTTTCTTATTGAAGAAAACACTTGGAACAATTTATAACTAGGGGATGCTTCGGCCATGGCCGAGGAGGCTTTTTTCCCTTCTCACCCCCTTTAAATTTTGCTTGTCCCTCTTATACACTCTCTTCTCTTCCTGTTGATCGTTCATTGGCCTCTCCTCTGCCGCCGTCCCATCAGAGGTCGTATTTGTGCTCAAGTGGTTCCCTGATCGATGTAGCCCTGCCGGGGTTGCATCCCCATTAATGCGGCCAGAAGGGTTAGGTGAACGTATTAAGTGCTGAGGTGACAACTGGCTCTGGGTCTGTCCCCCCTCCCCTATAGTTATCCTTAGTAGCCGAGGACGAGGGGATCCTCGGCGCGGATCCAAAGAAGGGTTTGCTCCCCAAATTGGCCTTGGGAATCATCCCTCCTCGGACTGGGCCATTTGGGCCTGGCTCGGAGTAGGCCGTGGCTGTACGATTTCCTGGCCCACAAATGTTTTGTGAAGATGTTGTGACACTTATTAATACAGTCTTTTGCACGGTAGCTACAGTACCAAGAGCATTGTAGCTACCGTGCCTAATTTTTTTTTTTTTAGTAATTTGTTTGTGTTTTTTTTTTTTTCCTTTTAAATATTTATAGAAGCTGATATATATTGTTATACTGATACAACAAATTTTACAATATTTTCACAATTATTGACATGTCAATTTCTTACAAATCAAAATAAAATAATAAAATATAAGACTGTGACCAACTACAATTAAAAATAAATGTTTATAATAAAAGCGTGAATACGCGCACAGTGTCTTAGCACTGTACATCCAGTGTTTTTGCATTGTGCAACACTGTAGCTAGAACAATGCTTTGGTTTAGTTAGTCATTATTTTTTTTTTTCAGTAATGGGTTTGTGTTTTTTTTTTTCTTTTAAATATTGATGTAAGCTGATATATATCGTTATACTGACATAACAAATTTACAATATTTTCACAATTATTAACGCACCAATTTCTTACAAATCAAAATAAAATAATAAAATATGAGGCTGTAGCCAACTACAACTGAAAATAAATATTTAAAAAAAAAAATGTTACAACACTTATTGTTATCACAATATTTTCACAATTGTTGAAATCTCAGTTTTTTATATATCAAATAAAAAATGTTAAATCCACAACATTTTAACATTAATTTCACAACAAATCATAAGAAAGCTATTATTGATGGATAGCACTGGAGCTACAATACTTTTGGTTTATTAGGTGAGCCAAAATTGGGTGAGCTACATTAAACTTCTTTTCTAATATAATCAAATTAAGTGAGCTAAAATTCACGATTTTACACATAAAATCTATATTAATTTTCTCACTGCTGGGGCAGCACGTGCCTTGCACGTGCAGCCAATGCTAGTTTTTTTTTTTTTTTTTTTTTTTTTTTTTTTTTTTTTTTTTTTTTAATATTACAACTCAATGCAAACCAAATAAGGGTAATCATACTCCTAACAATATTTTATTATGCCTTTACCAGTTAGTTTAACTGATAAAGATGTCTTAATCTGATAATAGCTATCATAAAAAATGGGCGACATAAATTTAATCTCTCTTTAACAAAAAAAAAAAAAAAAATCACAAGAAGTATTTGACCTTAAAATGGCAACAGCAGCTAGGGGTGTCCACGGGTCGGCCCGGGTCGGGTTTGTGCCCAACTCGGACTCGACCCGACAAACTCAGGTGGGAGATATCAGAACCCGCAACCGACCTGTGTGGAGCTTCGGATCGGCCGGATCGGGTCTTGTCGGTTTCGGGTGCATATCGGTCGGTTTCGAGTTCGCTTCAGGGGGTCGAAATTTGGCCGGATTTTGGCCGAAATCTTACTGGGGAGAGATAGATCTGGCCGGATCTATCGAGATCTAGCCAATATTCCTCAATATCCTTTGAGATCTGGCCGAGATCTCGCTATATTTGTCGAGATCTCATTATATCGACAAAGATTGGAGTTTAGACATACCGGTTTTTCGCCGGAACACAAGATTTGCGACTGGAAGAGAGATAGGCATCGGGTGGGTCGGGTTCTTCGGTTTCTCAGGCAGTCAAACCGAGACTCGAACCGATCGTATCGGGTCTTCACGCCGGCGACCCGCAGCCGACTGAAACACTGCTCAGATCGTGCGGTTATCGGGTTGGAGATCGTCGGGCCTGTCAGATTCGTCGAGCCAGGCCAGTGCTAGACAGCCCTAACAGCAGCCATTAGATGCTCTTGTTTTGTTGATGTGGTACAACAAAGACTTCCCCGCATATACATTTTTTTGGTTGCTTTCGGCAAGTACCAAAAACGTTCGTAATTAATTTTGTACAAATTTTACGTCCACAATGAATTGACCCTAACGAGGTATCCTCTTTGAAATTCTTTGACGGATCACTAATTTGAATAGAAGATTATAAAGTTAATGAAAAATCTTCCAAATCAATTAATTTAGCCAATCATATTCCTACGGCACTACCTTAATATGAATCTGTGGTTAACCACCTTAATATAAATCCACTTGCTTATATTTATAATAAAAATATAAAAGAAAAGCAAAAAAAAAAAAAAGAATATTCATTAAAAATTTATCAACTTGCCCGTCTTATTAAAACATTTAATGAAATTTGGCAATATTTGAATACCATGGGCTTTAACCGGATAACCATCTAGCAAGTTGTACCACGTGCTGCTAAAGTTCATACGGTCAGATCAATCCCATATATTCATCATTACTTTACCATTAAATGTACTCCATTATTATTGCTTCATTTTACTCCTTGACATGACGGTTCCGAACCTATCATTCTATATTAAATCTTTCCATTAATGCAAAAATACAGAGTGACAATAATAATGAGCACTTCAAGATTATCACTTTCTTCTTCTATGCCATTCTCATAATCCTTGTTAATCCCACCATTAATGCGCAGAGAGATCCCTACGTGCTTCATGAGTGTTCAACTACTGGTAACGTTATTAGTAACAGTACCCTTAGAGAAAATTCTACATGAAATAGTGAATTTGGCTAAACAAAGTTGACTAAACCAAAAACAAAAATTCTAGAAACACAATACAATGATACATCATTTTTGTAATACAATAATTTTGTTATATTTTATTTTGATTATTAAAGAATTAATATTTTAGTAGTTGCGAATATATTATGACGATAACAAATTGTCTTAATATTTTCACAAAAGAAATTTTATGTTCACAATATTTCGTAACAAATCATAAGTAGTATGTTGTTACGGGTTGTTATTGGTAGACAAAAAAGTAATTTTATTGGTAAGTTTAAATTAAAACCAATAACAATTTACCTCCTATGATTTGTTATAAAAGTGTTGTGAAAAATGTTATAGATGTTGCAATTTTTTTTTCCACAATGCCTTTATTTTTAGTTGTAGTTAGTTCTAATATGATATTTTATTATTTTATTTTATTTTGGTCTAGAAGGAATTAACTCTTTAACAATTGTAAAAATATTGTAACAATTTATTGTGTTATTATTTTACTTTTTTAGAGTAGCTCATATGTTTATAAAAGAATAAAATATAAAAAGCGTGTTCAATAGGCCATTTTACCACAAAAAAAGGAAAAAAAAAAGAAAAAAAAGAAAAAAAAAAAGTGAAAGCGGGAAGAGTGCGAATTGAATAAACTAAAATTCACTGTTTTTTTTTGGCATTGACACTTTTTATATATAGGGTTAATGAAAAATCTTCCAAATCAATTAATTTTACGTCCACAAAGAATTGACCCTAACGAGCAAGTCCTCTTTGAAATTCTTTGACGGATCAGTAATTTGAACAGAAAAATGAGAAAACAATAGTCAAATGATTATAAAGTTAATGAAATCTTCCAAATCAATTAATTTAGCCAATCAAATTCCTACGGCACTACCTTAATATAAATCTGTTGTTAACCACCTTAATATAAATCCACTTGCTTAGATTTATAATAAAAATATAAAAGTAAAGCAGAAAAAGGAAAAGAATATTCATTAGAAATTTATCAACTTGCCCCTCTTATTAAAACATTTAATGAAATTTGGCAATATTTGAATACCATTGGCTTTCATCGGATAACCATAGACTTTCACTACTTCGAATTTAGCTGCATCTAGCAAGTTGTACCACGTGCTGCTAGAAGTTCATACAGTCAAGTCAATCCCATATATTCATCATTACTTTAAAATAAAATGTATTCCATTATTATTGCTTTGCTTTACTACTTTACAATCAATCCCATATGGCATGGTTTTAAATTCATTGTCAGCCCTTTACTCGCCACCACTTTCACAACCACCATCTACTCTTCATTTAACATACATATATACAATCAATCCCGTATATCCCATTAATGCAAAAATACAGAGTGACAATAATAATGAGCACTTCAAGATTATCACTTTTCTTCTTCTATGCCATTCTCATAATCCTTGTTAATCCCACCATTAATGCGCAGAGAGATCCCTACGTGCTTCATGAGTGTTCAACTACTGGTAACGTTACTAGTAACAGTACCCTTAGAGAAAACCTTAATACCCTCATCTCCACTCTTTCTTCCAACACCCAAATCGATTATGGGTTCTACAATTTCACTGCCGGAGAGGGCACCAACAAAGTTTACGCCACTGGGCTTTGTAGAGCTGATCTTTCACCAACTGATTGCCGTAGTTGTGTCAACATGTCAGCTCACGAGCTCTTACAGTTGTGTCCAACACAGAAAGAGGGTGTCATGTGGTACATGAATTGTACAGCTCGATACTCAAACAACTCGATATTTGGTGTTATGGAAACTAAACCTACTCGAGCTCTTACAAGCGGTAATGTCTCGAACTTGACTGAGTTCAACGCGGTATTAGAACCCTTATTTTATGACCTGAGAGTTAGAGCTTCAGCTGGAGGTATTTTTCGCAAGATTGCAGTTGGAACTGCGTACTATAAAAGTGACAACTTTACGATCTATGGGCTTATGCAGTGTAGTCCTGATTTGTCAGAAATGGATTGTAGTAATTGCTTAGTTGTTGCTCAAAACTATATTCAAGGTTGCTGTAGTGGAAACAGTGGACTCAGAATTCTTGCACCTAGCTGCAATTTAAGAATAGAGACCGACCAATTCTATGACAGCACTCTTGTTCAATCTCCACCGTCATTATCTCCTCCGCCTTCAAAAGGTACGTTTCCCAAAAGGACATCTGAATTGTAGTATATCTTGTACATTAGATAATTATTAGAAAAAAAAAATCTAGGACCACATATTTAAAAAAAAAATATATATATATATATATATATTTATTAGAAGTGTGAGAAACGTTAATTATGTAAACATTTATTTCTTAAATAGAAAAATGTATCTATATGTTAAATGATTTTTTTAAAAAAATTTATTAGCATTGAATAGTTTTTATTTTATTTTTTATTTTATGTAATTTCTTTCTCTAAATAAACACTTAATTCATGGAATAAGCTAATCCAATATTATGGGAGATATTAGCAAGGACCCATTAAGTTAATGTAGCTTCATAAATTTTTATTTGTAATAATTGGTACTCGATAAATTTGCTCATGAAAAGTGTTATTTGCTCATCTTTTGTGCCACCTCTCATTTTGTACTATTGATTTTAAATTAAATTTTGTAGATGTTACAATTGAAGATGATTTAAACAATATAGATAATAGAAATTCTTAGAAAGTTTCCGTAAGAGAAAATACTTAGAAATTAAGTAGCTAGAAAAAAAAATGGTTTTGTTTATTAGTGGGGAGATAAGAAAAATCCTGTATTTTTTTACTCATAAAAAGTGGGGTATATATAATTTTGTATGTTCAAGTAATTTAATCAAAGTTTGAAAGTCGTTCTGCTGTACGAAAACACATGCTTTAGTTCATAGCGAAGGAAATTAGCTACTATATAAGCGACAATGTAGATTTATTTATTAGAATATAGGACCACTTGCATGGACAAGTCCTGGGAGTGTGGGAACGATAAATCATAATTTATCATATAATTCCAGTTTTTGATTCATGATTTTCTCCGGCTCCCAGTGAAAATAAAGAGGATAGAAATTTTGGGTGGAAAAGTAATGCTTTCCATTATTTGATGAACGAGAAAAAACACTCAAAACAAGAGGGAAATGATGGAGTCAAAAGTGTTTTTCACCAGGTTCCACCAAATTGGGGGAGAAAATTTAACTAAAATTGAATAGTTAAGTCAAAATAACTTATTTTTCCTCTATCTTGTATGTGTATTTGTTTCTTAAAAAAAAAAAAAAAACTATCATCTTGGTCCTATCCCAATCTTCTTCTTTATCTAATGTAAATTTACACAAACTTTAATTTTTTATTGCTCTCATTGTTCTTCTCTACCAAATAAAGAAATTTATATTTATTTTCCACTATCTGACTTTTTTAATCTCCCAACCAACATACAAGAGCACAAATCATAAACAAGTTGTGAAATTGGACATGTAATTTATTATGTCTCTAGAATTATTCTATTTATCTTTCTACTTTTCTATCCCTCACATTTTTCATCTCAGACTTTTCCAAACACTGCACCAAAGGAAGCCTTTAAGCTTTTTGCCATCTACGAGCATGTGTTTACCTTTAAATTTAATAGCCACCAAAGTATAATTAATGGCGTTAATTTCTACGGTAGCTTTAGTATTTTTCCTTGTGAATACATGCTTGATGCTTCTGCTTATGCTTCTGAGATTCATGATCATTATTCTTGACTGAAATTTCAAACCAAAAAGATATATATATATATATATATCAAAAATAACGATAGATCATTGGTGTGACTACATGTCTATAATAAGTAGTATAAATTTGCTGGATAGGTTTTGTTTATGAGTCTCTTACACTGCAGTGTCCTTAACATGGATATAAAATCTTGTGGTTAATTGTGATAGGACTGCTTGCTCATATGCGGCCAAAATGATCAACTTCCATGACCTGAAGAATAGTATAATAAAAAAATAAAAAGGCCCCCCTACTTGTCTTAGTGGGTTGTTATGTGGGGAATGGTGATGAGTTGTGCAGCGTGGCAACTTGTCCAAGTGGGATATCTTTTCACACCTCACAATATTTATCATATTTCTAGGTCATCAACGTTTCTTATATTTTTAATCAAGCATTTACTTTATTTCACACTTAAACTAATTGATGTCTAATAAGTTAAAAGTGTCAGTAATATATCTATGTGAAAGTAATATTGTTTGAGCTACAAGACTATTAATTGTGTTTAATCATAAGTTGGTAACTCAACATGGTGTGAAAATGAATGTATATCAATTGTCGATTTCTAATTAATTATTCATGCTTTCAACATTTGTTTTCAATTTTTAACCTTTTCTTCCCACTAATATTGTTAATTTCAAATTCAAGCTTGGAATGTTTTATTGAGTATAGATAGCTGATTTTTACAGGAAAGCGGAGTAACTCATCTAAAACTATCATCGCCATAGTTGTGGTGGTGGTCATTCTCGTTGTAATAATCATCTGCATCTGCATCTCTTTAAGGGTGAGGAAGCAAAGAAAGAAAGCTAAAAGTAAGTTGAAAATTGGTTTGTTGTTCCTATTTTTAAATATATAATTTCTTTAAAATATAAGAATAAATTCAAACAATAAGTGCGTGTTTTTATATATGCATATATGATGCTTTATTTATAGGCAATACTAGTGAAAATTGATTTTCAAGGCATATATTTTTCCTATAAATTTATAGGTAAAACGGAACATGAAATAATGTGGGGTATTTTTCAATGAGTTCTAGTTCAGATTATTGGGCCACCAGATAATAATAACATTCAAACTAACATTCAATATCAATTCTGATTGCTATCTATATCTCCTCCTATTTTGTAGCTTGGTGATCATGATTTAGAGATAGGCTTGATCTTCGTATCCTGAGGTGATTTAATAAAGATGACACCTTTTGCTTTTGTGAGATAGATAAAATATGAGGTGGTGAATTCATGATACTTGTGTGGCTTATTATAATAGAAAAACAAATAGGGGTACCTACAAAACAGATTTAAGCAACCATCGTTTTAACATTAAATCAAATTTTCTAGAAAGATAATCTATTGAAAGAGCTAGTATTCCTCTGGAAAACATTATCTGTGCATTAGTAGTTCTCTACGATTACTTCAGTAATTAGTGTTTGCGAGTCTATTAATGACGTATGCAAATAAATTTTTTTTTTTTTTTTGATAGGAACGTTTGCACATAATTTAAATTGCATCAATCTTTTTTACACACACACACACACAAAAAAAAAAAAAAAAAAAACTGCTTATCTAATCCTGATGTATTGACCGTTTCCACATGTGAAGCAGTGGATGAAATTAGCAGTACTGAATCCTTGCATTTCGATTTTCCAACAATTAGAGTTGCTACAGATAACTTTTCTGATGCAAATAAACTTGGGCAAGGCGGATTTGGTGTTGTTTATAAGGTAATTTGACAATTCCATATGGTAAAAAAAAAAAAAAAAAAAAACTGCTTATCTAATCCTGATGTATTGACCGTTTCCACATGTGAAGCAGTGGATGAAATTAGCAGTACTGAATCCTTGCATTTCGATTTTCCAACAATTAGAGTTGCTACAGATAACTTTTCTGATGCAAATAAACTTGGGCAAGGCGGATTTGGTGTTGTTTATAAGGTAATTTGACAATTCCATATGGTCAAGTATATCAATTGTTTGCCATAACAAGTTAAATTCACAATTTTTTATTATTATCAAGGGTTGCATATTGAATATTTTAATGTGTCTATAGGGTAGGCTCTCCAATGGACAAGAAATAGCCGTCAAAAGGCTATCCCAGGGTTCTGGGCAAGGCGATTTAGAATTTAAGAATGAGATATTGTTAGTTGCAAAGCTTCAACATCGGAATTTAGTTAAGCTACGAGGTTTCTGCTTGGAAGGATGTGAAAGGCTTCTGATTTATGAGTTTGTGCCAAATGGAAGCCTCGATCAAGTTATATTTGGTATGGTTGCAATTCTTCTATAAATTCTAGATTTATTCATAATATTTTATAGGTTGCACGTATTTTCAAATACACTTGGATGTGTCGTTTTTCAATAGACTAATAGTTTAAATGAATAATCTAGATCCTGCAAAACGTGCATATTTGGATTGGCAAAGGCGTTACAAAATCATAGAAGGCATTGCTCGAGGTCTTCTTTACCTTCATGAAGATTCTAGACTTCGCATCATTCATCGTGATCTCAAAACTAGTAATGTTCTGCTAGATAATGAGATGAATCCCAAAATTGCAGATTTTGGCATGGCAAGATTGGTTATACTAGATCAAACCCATATCAATACAAATAGAATCGTCGGGACGTAGTAAGTATATATCCTAGCAAGTAAAATTTATAATTATTGTAATATTACATGTTTGTATTGTCAATTACAAGAATTATGTTGCGGTGTAAAAACAAGTCCCAAAAAATATTGAACCATCTCCAATAAATTAGAGAAAATTAATAGTATTTGAAAATGAGTGCTAAGACTTAAGAGCTTTGTTGTCATTTAAATTAGACTAATGTTACTAATTTCCATATGCAGTGAGTATATAAAGTTATGTTATTAATTTTCTCATGCAGTGGATATATGGCTCCAGAGTATGCATATCATGGACACTTCTCAGTAAAATCTGATGTCTTCAGTTTTGGCGTGTTAGTTCTTGAAATGATATGCGGACAAAAAAATGGTTACTTCCGTAACGAAGAAAATGGGGAGGATCTTCTTACTTATGTAAGTACAATATCTTCGTATACATTTTCCTTTTACCCTAGACTGAGCTCTACTTGTACAGTGATACTGACAAAATAAAAGAAGTTATATGCTGAATATTTGTGTGTGCCATTTAAATCATTTTGCAGGCATGGACAAATTGGAGGAACATGACAGCTTCAAACATTATAGACCCCACATTAGGGGTTGGTTCAACAACGGAAATAATCCGGTGCATTCACATTGGATTATTATGTGTTCAAGAAAATGCAGCTGATAGACCAACCATGGCTTCAGTCGTTCTAATGCTTAATAGCAACTCTATCAGCTTATCAGTACCTTCACGACCTGCCTTTTTTATACACAGCAACGTTGAACCAGATTCGCAGTCAGATCAATCTATTTTGCTAGCCTCAACAAATGATGCTTCAATTACTGTATTACATCCTCGCTGAGGTTTGATCAAAGTAACTAGTGTTCTTTATATCAGTTTTGAGAAAAGATTATTTATTGAAGTAACCACGTTGAATAATTTTGAGGACTATACTACCAGCCTTTCTGTTGGCGGTCTGAGCTGCTACTACGTGATGTTATGCAGCAACACATTATGATGAGTATATTCAATTGTGTTCAAGATTTACATACTTCAAATATTCTAAGAGCAATGCTATAAGTACAAACTATTTTACAACATTTTTACAAAATGTTGATACAGCCAACCTTTTATTGATTTTCATTTCGGCTCACCATTAATATCACTTTTTCATTTACCAATAATCACTCACTACATCAATAATTTGTAAAATTGTTTGTATCTTTAAGATTATTTATACTCTAAAACCAGTAATAATTATACACTAGTACGAAGTAGCAAATTAACTCATGCATCATTTAAGATTAAAGAAGTAAAGAATTTTCTACTAGTGAACTCTTCAAATGCTATAACTAATTTGAAAATTCACACACAATAAGTCCTGCCTAATTCATTTATTTTGTTAAATTATGGTCAAATTATTCAATTCTTTGTCATAAATTTTAAAAGATGCTAAAAAATATAGTGTTGATATGCTTTTACAGAACCACATCAGTGTACCATTTTAGTTAATTTTAGTCAATTTGGTCTATTTCCATCCAAATCAGTCTATTTTGTTTGATTCGGTCCATTTGATTTTGTTGGGTCCATTCAGTCTACATTGGTTCATTTAGTCTTTTTTGATCCACTTCGAAGAATAAGAAATTTGAAACTTAAAAATTTTAGTTGTAATTAACTAATTATACCAGCAGAAATTAGAAAAATAGAGTGCATAATAATAATATTTAGAAGAATATAGAAAACTTTAAATAAGAATAAAATTAATCAAAAACATCAAAAAAAAATTAATATTTATAAAAATAGAAAGATAAAAATTACTTTTAGAAACTGTTTAATTTTTAGAGGGAACAAATTATACTATCTCAAAATAATTATATCTTCCCACACATTATATCATATTAATGAAGAAAAATATTTTTTAGATCATTTTCAAAATTGCAACCGCACCCAAGCATGGATACTGACTAAAATTTCTCGAGTTAGTTACCTATATAAGTGTATTTTTATTTATTTATTTATTTATTTTTACTTATAAGAAAATTTTGTTTACAGACAAATAAGTAATTTGTTGTACTTTTAAAACAATTTAATGTTGTATTCCTTATCTAGCAATAAATGTAATAACTCTATTCAAAGAAAAACAAGAAACCGTATAATTTCTTATAAAAAATATATAATTTAACAAAATAATTTATTTATAGATACATAATAATTTAATTGGGTTTTGGAGGCCATAAGTATAAATATTTAATAAAATTATATATATATATATATATTCAATTTCTGTGTAAGAAATTTTAAAATATTCTGGCAGGTCATGGCCCCCTGGCCCTAAAGTGTCTTCATTTGCTTACTACATAAAAGGAGAAAAAAACATTTTGAAGATCAAGAGGTTGATTTTTCCAAAATTAATTTGTTCGTTTTTTAAGCATTGAAGGATACACAATTAATTATATATGCTGCTTATACTTCCTTATATATGTACTGCCTCACTTTAATTTGTTTGTCCATCTTGAAAATCTAACATTCTAAGAAAAGTATAAACAAAATATAATTTAATACATTGTTTCTAGATTTAAAAAAAAAACATTCGAGCTTATAATATTTTGTTTGTATATTTAGACCCCTGTAACCTCAGATTGTTTAACTTAATTTATTAATCAAGTTGTTACTTAGGTTTATTATGCAAATCTAGGTTAAATAATGACAATCATATTAGAATAGCGGAAAGGTAAAGAAGACAAGCAATGTGATGACCTAGAAAAACTAATGAAACCATCCATTTTTAAGGTAAAAAACTTGAGGAGAATTTAACTTAAACAATCCATAAGACAACAAATTCACTAAATAGAACGAAAGTGTTTACAATAGATTTTTTACCTAAATATAATGCTACCTCTTGTAGTACTTACTCACATGACCACACGTAGTTCCGAATCCACAAACTATTCTATTTGAATTTGTTGCATATAGGTGCTCAAATTTGTGACTTTGAGATCCTGCTCAAAGGTTTAGATCATAAGCAGTAGTTGATCTTCTATGTTGCAACTTATCCCCACCAGTTCAAGCAATATTAATCTAATCTTCGAAAGATGTTTGTTGACTTAAAAGATTACAGAACCTCTCAGATCTCACAAGAATAACTCACAAGTCTTTGTAAATGTGTATTAGGGTTTTGCTTTTATACTTAGTAGTGTTGGACTCAAACTCTAAACATTCTGCAAGCGTTTGGGCTTTATTTAAAATCTGTAGAAATCGCACAATTCAATTGGTCGAAGGTCTCTCTCGATTGGTCGAGCAAGGAAAATTCTGAATTCTTCCTTTTGTAGCTTACTTGTTCTTACATCTTGACTTGAATCAAATTGAGCAATGTCTAAAATTGTTCTAAGGCATAAATATTTTATACTAGAAATGTTTTTATACTCGGTTTGCCAACATACATAAAATTAAAACCTAAACATTTAATTTTAAATATTTAGAACCTAACATATTTCATTCCAAAATTTAAACTCAAATAAAACAAAAAGGTGACTCGGAGGTAATTATAAATTGTCTAAAAGAGGAATGATCTTCTTTTGCTTCTTTTAGACATTTGATTGACAATGCAAAAATTTTAGCAAAAACCTTATTATTATTATTATTATTAGATTTTCTTTCGGTATGGATAGATTATGTTCCTCCACACTTTATTACTGAAATTCTAGTCGATTTGACTTTTAATTAATGAATTTACAACCTTCTTCTAATAAAACAAAAAAGAAAAACATCAACTCAAATAAAACAAAAGAAAAAGTACTATTGACTTTGTCAGTTAGAATAGTTAGCAAATAAAATAAAAGAAGCAGAGTAAGTAAAAACATACAAATTGAAACATATAGATATTTAGGCATTGTATTTTAGTGATATTGTATTTTGGTGATATTGTAGAACTTTCATATGTGAGAATCATAGTTTAAATTTCCATTTTCCTAGTTATTTAGACAATATGATATTCATAATTAATTAATAATACTTGATTGGTACTGTATGGCACTACGATACGCAGGCCTATTTGGGCCTTGAGTTGCCGTGATATCCAGGCCCATTTGGGTGTTGAGCTCCATCCTGACATTTAGTTCGTATTGCCCCTTGGTTCGGGCCTTAGGCCACCCTAAAGCCCATTGGGCAAACGATCTTCATTAGCACATGCTACTTTGCGTCACCTAAATCACACTCGGTGAACCACTCCCCGAGCAAAGAGACAACCGCCCGGGGGTAACATCCCTCAGCTGCCCAGCAATGTCTCAGGGCGTACCACTGTCGAACAACTCTGCTGAAGTGTGAACCTGTTCCAAGGCCACTCATACCACACCCCACTCCCACCTAAACACCCATATAGGGTTAGTGGCATTGGACCTCCTCTCCTACTAGCCATAAGAGTAATCATGATTCTTCCACTAATTTTGGGCTATAAATATGAGAAACTAAGGAGGGGAAAGGGTTTTCGAGAGGGCTCTGAAGAAAGTTGAGAACTGAGAACAATAGAGTCATAAGAGTGAGAGGAAAATAATACAGAAATCTGAGAGATATCTTGGGTCTCTAGGCAATAAATCACCCAAAGTAGGAAATCCAAAGCCCACATTACAAATATATTGTGAGCCTAAGAGTGAGCTAGCCCTTTAAGCTCATTCTGAGTGCGCACAATTGGTGCCGTCTGTGGGAATCTCCTACAAAGCCATGGTTTGATTGAGACTCACGCACGGGAAAATGTCTGGAAGACGTTTTTGGAGTTACGCTAAAAGTGGTTCGGTTGGATCTTTTTGGGGATCCATCTGGCAAGAATGGAGGCAAAAGAGAAGCGAAGATAGGGATCGTGAACAAGAGGAAGAGTGGCCCAGCCTTGGAAAGGGGTTGTACCAAACACAACGGACAATATAAAGAGCTTTGGGGCACGGGCAATTTGACAAGAGAGATGAGGAACTTGAGCGGTTATGTAGATTAGTAAGAGATCTGGAGTTGGAAGTAGGGGGTAGACATCGGAGAAGGAACCGAGACAACCAAGAAGAGAGATCTGATACTAGGGGAGATCAATATGGGATAGGGTCCAACCAATCAGGTTCCCGTCGACGCCAAGAATGTTCACATTCACGGGAGTCCCATCGATGCTGAGACCGTTCACATTTACAGGGATCCTATCAATGCCGGGACTGTTCACGTTCATGGGAATATGCAGACGAAGGTTCAGATTCCTCAGAGGAGCGACGACCCCATAATGCCGCCATGGATGCAATGAGTCGCGCCTTACACAGGGCTACCTGTTGCCATTCTCATAAGACATTGAACAAGCCCCAATGCCGAGTAGATTTACATGCCCACCATTCAATACCTACGACGGGAAAACGGACCCGGTAGAGCACGTCAGCCATTATGTTCACATGATGTCCCTGCACTCTCACGAGGATGCACTAATGTGCAAGGTATTTCCCTCAAGCTTCGATCCCACTGTTTTGAGATGGTTTAATGGGTTGCGAAAGGGTTCCATTCATAATTTCGCCAAGTTAATCCAAGAATTCGGTGTCCAGTTTGTAAATTGTAGTCGGGTACCACAGCCAGTGGATGTTTTACTCTCTATGAAGATGGGGTTTGGGAAAACCCTTCGCAATTATGCTGGTCGGTACTGGGAACTTTATAATGAGATCGGTGGGGGCAATGAGAAGATTGTAGTAAGTACTTTTAGGATAGGGCTGCTTGAGGACTCCGAGCTACTGGAGTCATTAACGAAGAAGCCTACTGAGGATATGAGGTAACTCATGAGACGTATTAAGGAATACAATTGCCTGAAGGATGATAGGTTACAGAGTAAGGGTAAGGCCCCCTTGGTGAATCGTCCTTGGCAAAGCAGTTTTCAGCCGAGGCCTCGAAAGGATTTAAGATGCAGGAGTCGGAATGGCAGCTGGGGGAGGTGAACGTGACATTTAAGGAACCAGTGCACAAGATCATAGACCGAATCAAGAACGAACCGTACTTCAGATGGCCGAACAAGATGGGGGGGTGATCTCTCTCGGAGAAATTAGAATCTGTATTGCACCTATTACAAAGATAAGGGGCATACCATCGAGCAACATCGGGTGTTGAAAGACCATCTAGGGAAATTGGTGAAAGTAGGACATTTGAAGGAGTTTATGGTGGATTTTGAGGACCGAGGTGTTGGGCAAGGTGCTTAGCAAAAAAGAAACCCTCTCCTACTGCCATTGAGAGTAATTGAAGTAATCCACGCTGCCCCAAGGGGCACGGCTATGATCAAAAGGGGGGTATTGATTGTCGTAACTGTAGAAGAATCCCCGGACAAGCAACCACCAGAAAAGAGAATGAAGCTTGCTCAAGAGACTCTTGCTTTCGATGAAGATGACTTAGAAGGAACGATTCGACCGCACGATGACGGGTTGGTAGTTACGCCTCGAGTAAGTAGCTTCTTAGTAAAAAGGGTGATGATAGACCAAGGGAGTGGGGCTGATGTGATGTATCCAGACCTATTCAAAGGGCTCGGGTTAAAGAACCAGGACCTGTTAAAGTATGATAGCCGTTGGTCGGATTTGATGGTAGGGTGGTGATTCCTGAGGGTCAAATTTCCCTTCCTATGAACATGGAAGGTAAGGAAGTGATGGTGGCATTCATAGTAGTCAATTTGTTTTCTCTATACACGACGATTCTGGGTAGGCCGTGGATTCACGCAATGGGGCTGTTCTGTCCACCTTACATGTGAAGGTTAAATTCCCCACTGAGCAGGGCGTTGCTATAGTAATGGGAAGCCAGCAAGCGACTAGGCAATGCCTAGTTAATTGGATGAATAAGCAGGATAAGTAAAAAGAAATCGTTAAGAAGGCCTCTTCAAAGCAATTACAGGATCCTCGAGAGGGAACAGGGGCTAGTGGTGCTGAGGAATTAATTAAAGTGAAGATACTACCGGATGTTGACCAATATTTTCAAATAGGGGCGAGTATGGAGGATGAGGACAAGTGAAGATACTACCTTTGCTATTTCTGATGCAGAATGTAGATGTGTTCGCATGGAGCCTGCATGAGGTGCCTGGGGTTAATCTTGAGTTCACCGTTCACAGGCTTAACGTAGATCCGTCATTTCCTCCAAAGAAGTAGAAACCAAGAAGGCCAGCCTAGGAACACGTGGAGGCAATAAGGTAGGAAGCCGGGAAGTTAAAGGAGGCTGAGCGATAAGGGAAATCTTCTTCCCTGAATGGCTGGCGAATACCGTGGCGGTTAAAAAGAAGAGTGGGAAATTGTGAGTCTGTGTAGATTTCATGGATTTGAACCAAGCATGCCTAAAGGACCCCTTCCCTATGCCAAAAATAATTCAATTGGTGGATGCTACTTATGGGCACCCGAGGATGAGTTTTCTAGATACCCTTCAGGGTTATCATCAGATTGCCTTAGCTGCCGAGGATTAGGAGAAGACAGCATTCATCTCACCATATGCAAATTACCATTATAACATGATGCCCTTTGGTTTGAAGAACGCTAGGGCAACATATCAACAAATGATGACTAGAATGTTTTGGGACAAGATCGGGCGAACGGTTGAGTTGTACATCAATGACATGGTGATGAAAAGTAAATAGGAGGCACGACATATAGGTGATCTTCGGGGGGTGTTTGAGGTGCTTTGGCAACATAAGTTGCACCTAAATGCGAACAAGTGTGCCTTCGAGGTTGGGGCTGGCAAGTTCCTAGGTTATCTGATCACTGGCTGTAGGATAGCAGTCAACCCTGATTAGATCGATGTTGTGCAGCGTCTTACGCCACCGAGCAATCCAAAGGAGGTACAGATCTTGACCGGAATGCTAGCTGCCTTTAACCGGTTTATTTCTAAGTTTGCAGATCGCTGTTGTCCATTCTACCAGCTTTTGAAGAAATGGAGGGGATTTTAATGGGATGAGGAGTGTGAAAGGGCCTTCCCAGGCTTGAAGAAATATTTGATGCGGGTGCCCATGTTAGCAACCCCGAAGCTCGGGGAGGACTTATTTATGCACCTCTCGGTGTCTGATTATGCTGTGAGCACCGTGCTTTTAAGGGACCAAGGGATGCAGCGGCCTGTCCACTATGTTAGCAAGACCATGGTTGATGCCAAGACAAGGTACTTACCCCTGGAGAAGTTGGTGTTGGCACTACTGCATACTACGAGGAAACTGCCACACTATTTTCAAGCCTATACCATCTATGTCTTGACCGAGTATCCATTACAATCATTATTGAAGATATCCAACTTTATGGGTTGAATAGCTAAGTGGGCAACCTGGCTAGGGTCTTTTGATATAAGGTACAGGCCAAGGAATTCAGTGAAGGGTCAGATTCTTGTTGATTTTGTTGTAGAATTTTCTCCTAAGAACGAAGGGGGGATGGTTTGTCAGGTGGAGTGTCGCCCATGGAAGGTGTTTGTGGATGGAGTGTCAAGTGCCCTGGGGGCTGGTGCTGGAATTGTCATTATTACTCCTGAAGAAATACGGTTGGAGCATTCTTTTAGGCTGAGGTTTAGGGCCTATAATAACGAAGCCGAGTATGAGGTCTTACTCACCGAATTGAGAGCTGTTTTGGGAATGGGAGTCTGAGATGTGGAGATATACTCAAATTCTCAGTTGGTTGTTAACTAAGTCCAAGGTAACTTTAAAGCTCGGGATTCCCGGATGAAAGCATACTTGCAAGCGGTAAGGCAAATCATGGGCAAGTTTGCTACGGCGAAGGTGGCCCAAGTAGGCTGGGCGTAGAACAGACATGTTGACTCCCTAGCTACGTTAGCATCATTAATGATCGAGAAGGTGCCTTGGTTAATCAAAGTGGAGCTCATAGCGGAGTTGAGCATTAGTGTAGCAGATAGCATTGGCATTGTTAGGGTTGATGCAGCCATGATTTCAGTGACCAGGCCATGTTGGATGGACCCGATCATTGACTTATTAGTCGAGGATCAAGTCCCAGATGATGAAAAGGAGGCTAACAGGATTCGCTGGGTGGCTTCTCGGTATTGGTTGTTAGCAAATCGCAAGTTATACCAGAGGTCTTTTGGGGGGCCATACCTTTTGTGCTTGCACCTCGAGAAAGTGAGTGAACTTTTGGCTGAGTTACATGACGGAGTGTGTGGCAGTCATGTGGAGGGACGCAATGACTTAGGAATTTTTGTGGCCATAGATGCAAAAAGATGTCACTGATTATATGCGTAAGTGTGAACAATGCCAAAAGCATGCTCCCTTGATCCATCAGCTAGCAGGTCATTTGAATCCCGTCAACAGCCCATGGCCCTTCGCACAATAGGGGCTAGATATTATCAACCCTTTTCCCTAGGCAACAGGCAATTGCAGGTTCATGTTAGTGGCTGTCGATTACTTCACCAAATAGGCAGAGGCTGAGGCTTTATCTAAGAAGTTTGTGTGGAAAAACATTGTCACAAGATTTGGGGTGCCAGATTCTCTGATATCTGATAATAGGCTGCAATTTGATAGTAAGGCTTTTCGCGCGTTTAATAGTGATCTCGGCATCAAAAACAAGTATTCCACTCCAGCGTATCCATAAAGCAATGGTCAAGCTGAAGCTACCAACAAGGCAATCCTGAACGGGTTGAAGAAGAGATTGGACGGTGCAAAAGGTAGGTAGGTTGAAGGGCTACCTAACGTTTTGTGGGCATATCAAACAACCCCCAAGAGTTCTACGGGGGAGACTCCATTTTCCTTAACGTACGGGGAAGATGCCGTGATACCAGCTGAGGTGAACCTATACAGTGCACGAGTTGTAGGATTTGACCCCGCCCAAAACAGTGAGCTGATGGTGGAAAATTTGAATCGGTTGGAAGAGTGCCAAGAAGCGGCAATTATACGGCTGGCAGAGTATCAGCAAAAACTTGCTCGACGCTACAACCGAGATGTAAAGACAAGAGAATTTTGTGCTGGAGATTTAGTACTAAGGAAAGCCGTAGGAAATATGAGAGATACAAATGCCGAAAAGTTAGCCCAGACTTGGGAAGGGCCCTACAAAGTTACTGCCACCGCAAGCGTGGGAGCCTACTATTTGGAGGACCTAGATGAGAGACCCCTGCCTCAGCCATGGAATGTCCATAATCTTAAAAATTTTTATCACTGATCCTCTGTACATGGAAGTGTGAATTCGAATATGTACATCTCGTTAGCTAATATGATGATAATACCTATTAGTGCAGGTACATTTAATTTTATTATTACTTATTCGGCTGTGCCAACCAACAAGCATAAAGGAATTTGAGCAAACATAAAGCAGCTTGTCTTATCCTTAAGACAGAAGCCTGCTTCTCTGTTCGATCATTATCACCGAGCAGGTGGAAGCTTTGCACCAAAAATTTTCTTAGAACAGAAGCCTACTTCTCGGTTTGATCATTATCACCGAGTAGGTGGAAACCTTGCACTAAAAATTTTCCAAGGACAGAAGCTTGCTTCTTGATTTGATCACTATCATCGAGCAGGTGGAAGCCTTGCACCAAAAATTTTCTTTAAATAGAAGCTTGCTTCTTGGTTCGATCATTATCACCGAGCAGGTGGAAACCTTGCATTAAAAATTTTCCAAGGACGGAAGCTTGCTTCTCGGTTTGATCATTATCACTGAGCAGGTGGAAACCTTGCACTAAAAATTTTCTAAGGACAAAAGCTTGCTTCTCACTTCGATCATTATCACCGAGCAGGTGGAAACCTTGCATTAAAAACTTTTCTAAGGACATAAGCTTGCTTCTCGGTTCGATCGTTATCACTGAGCAGGTGGAAACCTAACATTAAAAATTCTCTAAGGCCAAGAACCTACTCTCAGCTCGATTTTTATTGCCAAACAGGAAGAAGCCTTGAAATCTCCCGAAAACAAAAACCTATCCTAGGTTCAATTCTCACCACCGCATAGGAGGAAGCCTATTCACGAAATTCATCTAAGTACAGGAGGGTCAACACGCCAAGTTTTGTTATTACCCCCGAGGAGCCAATTCTTTCTAGATATAGGTGACCCCGTCTAGGGTAATCTAATCTCCATCTCATGACGAATCAGGATTAAATTACCTGGCCATCTAGAACATGTGCATAAAACAGTCAAAGAACACATTAGGAAAAATAATAGCAAGCATCCATAAACATAATTAAGACCGACATATAAAACCTAAACCAATGTTTTGTCACCGTGAATCGGTAACTTGCAAAAAGTCAAACTTGGAAAGAATAATTGTTCTGTTACCACAACCCAGTGACATAGGCAAACTTACTAAAAAGAAAAACTATTTAAGTAGAAGAAAAGTAAAGTAGACTGGAGAAATCCGGTTCGGCAATCAATTTGTAGGGTCTGCAGGTTGAAAATGGGTAACATCCCCGGGAGTTTGCTAAGCTACATAGGCAGCATTTCCACTAAGTTGATCACTAGCATGAGGGTTGCTAGAGGCTTCTAGGTCAATTAGCTCTATGTGGAAGTCAATTGCCTCTACTAACTCCCTCATACTAGTAGTTTCTTCTTCATCAATAACTCCAAGGGTGTTCTACGTGGTAGTTGAAAGATTCGTGAAAGGGATTTGATTAGGGTTCCTCAAAAGAGAATCCTTGGGGACCCCTATAGCTTGCAAAGCAGCAAACCACCCTTCCTCAAATCCGAGCTTCTGGACTTGGCAGACAACCGGCTCTGCAGAATTCTTGGCATCAGCAAACCCTATGTTGTACCACTTGTTTTCACAAGCTTCCAACACTGCCTTTAGATCGGCCAATTCTTCTGCTAGAGCAGTGTTCAAACTCTGGGCCTTTGCCAACTTGAGCTCGATACCTCATAGCTAAACCTTCAGCTCTGCGGACTTGCCCTCTGCTTGAGCCTTAGCCTTCTCGGCCGCAACAGCCTTCTTCTCCGCAGCCTTGGTAGCCTTCACTTTTTCCTTAGCTGTAGCCTCGGCATCGTCCTTAAAGGCCTTTTCTAGCTTAGCATCTTCAGAAAGTTCCTTCATCCTCCCATCAATGATATGAGAGAGTTACGTGGCCTGACCAAGTAATAATGATGAGTATGAAAATGAAAAGAATGTGCGCATGTAAAAACAAATAGAAAGCCAGGGACAAGACATTACCGCTACGGTGTGCCATTGCAATCGCCTGCCTAATGGCTCATCCATCCCGTCCTCGAAAGCATGCATATCCTTGGGTAAAAGGAGGCCATATGCCAAACTCTGAGCAACACGACCCCCTAGGCCCTTATCCCATACTCTTACACTGGCAGACACGGGAAAAGGTTTACCATCAAGTTGGAAGGTTGGCTGCCATTCCATCGTGGCTCGGGAAGAGGATGCCACGTTCGTTCCAGTTTGTACTGTTGGCTCCCGGATGACGATGCCCATCGATGGTCGAGGAGGAGTTTTCACGGGCACGTCACCCGAGCTAGGATATGTCTGTTGAACTGTGCATTTCCTCTTTCGAGAACTACTTGAAGGAGTAGGAGGAGGTCGTGGATCTCGGCCTTAAGGCTCTTGTTGTTGAGCGGCTGGCCGGGCACTGGGCATAAAACGACTGATCGTCATCGTCTTCCTTGCCACCATGGCTTGACCTTGATTAGATTCTCTTTCTGAAGAACTAAATGATTCGGCGGTTACCCCTCGGCTTCCTAAACAGGAGCCTCAAATTCAGTAGGAGCCTTGGGTTGAGCAGGGGCCTCAGGCTGAACCGGCACGTGAGCCTGCTCTCGGTGGTGTCGAGACACACGTTTGGCCAACTAGTCGCATATGGGTGTAAGCTCGTTCGAGCAAGTATACCAAGGACCAAGATTGCGAGCTTCGCCTACTGTAAATTTTGGAGGGAGGAAGTTCGTGTGCCATAAGTCTATGTAGGAAAGGAGAGGACTATCAACTAGCAAAGCTTGGCTAAATTCTTGCCAAGTGGAGTACAAGGGTTCAACTTTGAGGATTAAATGGGACACTCGGAGTTGTCCGACCCAATGTACAAAAATTTCTGACCTAAGCACAAAATTTAGGTCTCGAACATGTACTACTCTAAGATCCGGCATGAACCTTTTACTCTCTGCACGGAAGCAACATGAAAACTGGATAGTAATTACTTAATCAAGTCAAAATTAGTAAAATGTAGTTAATTAGGTATGTTCGGTATTGACCAACTTATCGTGATGAGAACGCGCAGGGGAGCTCCTTGGCAAACCAATTGCTACTCACCTATACAAACTCTCCAGCCGAGTTCCTATTTGAGTCAGGTAGGCATGAAATAAGCCGTACCCTTATATCTCTGGTTTTTAAGTAATAATCTAAATTGATATTGCCGCATAAGCTATACATGAAGTTAATGTCATGATGATTCAGTTGCAACCCGTACAACTGGTTTAACCTACTGACACAACTCACCACTCAGTAAAAGTTAGGGGGGGAGTTGGTCGGGACAGAGACCATAAAATCTAAGAGTACCTAAGATGAGGGGGTTAACGGGCAAACCCTCAAGAATAGCCATTAGAGGAAAGAAAATCGTATATATACCATGGCGCCTTTGGATGTCGATATCGCCCTCGTGGCAGTAGGAAATATCCACATCCTCAGGGACATTGTAAGCAGCCCTAAAGGTAGCCAAGGTGGCTTTTGAAGAAAGGAGATGAGAATAGCCCATTCTCCAAGCTAGGATCCTTAATACTGTGATTGTGATAGAATGGAACGAAATATAACAAACAGAAAGAAGAGGAGAAGGAACTTACTTTGGGCTCTAAGGAGGAAAGATGTTCTGGGTTGGAAGATGAACGCACGAAAAAAGTACGCTCGGCAGAGTGAAAGTTTGAAGGATAAAGAATGCAAAAGTGATGGAGAGAGTCAGGGATGACTATTTATAGGAGGTAAAGGGAAAATAAATGGCATTTAATAATTGAGGGGTGGGAAACCCTGCGAATTCCAACCTTAACTGCCACACACATGTTGCCTCGGTTCACAAACCGTCAGATAGTAATGATGGCTGAGCCAACAGTCAGATACAACACACCTTTTGAGGGCACATTAATGGGTTTCTCAACTGCCCAATATCTACCCTTTTAGCTTCCCAGATGGTTATTGCCTCTTGGGTTCCTTGATTCGTTCCCAAGAATAGAGCATGAATCAAGGGGGGCTCTAATGTACGACACTACAATACATAGGCCTATTTGGGCCTTGAGTTGCCGTGATATCCAAGCCCATTTGGGCGTTGAGCTCCAGCCTGACATTTAGTTCGTATTGTCCCTTGGTCCGAGCCTTAGGTCACCTTAAAGCCCATTGGGTAAATGATCTTCATCTGCACATGCTACGCCGCGTTACCTGGATCACACTTGGTGAACCACTCCCAGAGCAAAGAGAAAACTGCTTGGGTGTAACATCCCCCGACTGCCCAATAGTGTCTCAGGGCATACCACTACTGAGCAACTCTACTGAAGTGGGAACCAGTTCCAAGGCCACTCGTACCACACCCCACTCTCACCTAAACACCTATATAGGGTTAATGACATTGGACCACCTCTCCCACTAGCCATGAGAGTAATCATGATTCTTCCACTAATTTTGGGCTATAAATATGAGAAACTTAGGAGGGGAAAGGGTTGTTGAGAGGGCTCTAAAGAAAGTTGAGAGCTGAGAACAATAGAGTCACTAGAGTGAGAGGGAATTAATATAGAGGTCTGAGAGATATCGTTGGGTCTCTAGGCTAGAATCACCCAAAGTAGGAAATACAAAACCCACATTACAAATATATTGTGAGCCCAAGAGCAAGCTAGCCCTTTAAGCCCGTTCTGGGTGCGCACAAGTACAATTTAGAAATAAAATAAAATAAAATAATACGTGTTTGAACAATGTTAGGAATACAGCTTTTTCTACATTTAATTCCACACACTGCTTAAGAGTTAATTTGTGGTTGATGCATAATTTAATACAACTTGATCAAATATCCCTAGTGAACCCATGTGAAAGTGTTAAAAGAGTAGTACTATGAGCACAACAATTTCACAACAAAACTTAAACGGTAAGTTATTATTAGGTTTCATTTCCATCTACTACTAAGATAACATTTTTGCCTGCTATTAAAACTTTGTCACCTATTGCACCTGTAGATTTATTGGATCATGTCACAGGACCACCCTAATCTGGAAAAAGAAATGATTACTTATAAATTTAAAAATTTTATGATTTTTTATGCTTAAAAAAAATTGAGACTGCTCCTAAAGATTTTTTAAGCCCAACATAAATTAAACTTGGACAAAGTTTGACTACAAACTTGGTTGTAAACTAAATTTACAACTCTACTTAATTTTTTTTTTTTTTTATTGGATGTGAATTTTGACAAATCCATCATTGAATTACATTTTTTTTTTCTTATATCCTTCATGCTTACAAAATTTCAATAAGATCAAAGATCAATAACAATGTCATCAATCAAATATTTAAGTTTCAAGTTTTTGTCATCTAAAATTATATATAAAAAATAAGTTTATGGATCAAATAGTAAATAATATTTTATTGGTATAAAATTTGATATTGTTTTTAAAAACATAAAGAATATATAATTTAACGATTAGATTTTCAAAATATGTAGTTATGTTAATTTGTTTAGTGAGAGTTGTAACCTAAAGCTACCACTAAATTTGTAACCAAACTTTGGAATTGAATTTTAGTTCCCTGAATAATATATTAGGCCCTTACAAACAAAAAAGAAAAGTCCGAGAAAATTTTTATTGAACTAGAATTTTGAAAGAGACGTAGTTTGTAGAATTGATAATTAGACTATCATGCAACGATTTCAAAATAAATAAATAAAAATAACTTATAGAAGAAAATTATAAGATTTTATGTATGTGTGTGTATTTTTTTTTTGTTTTTTTTTTTGGGTCAATATATAAAGTTATGTTTTTACTAGATTTTGAATAATTTAAGTTCCAAAATGATTACTCTAGAAAAAATTCTAGGAGCTGACACTCTTTCAGTATCGTGGCTTGTCTTCTTCTCCTTCTGTTTCAATCAACGACATTTAGAGACTACATCGTCATAATTTTAGAGACCACGTCGTTATATATTTTCGGATATTATACGAGTTTTCAAAGTGTGTGAAATTGAAACCCCTTGTCAAGGGACAAATATTGAAGCATGCAAAATTCAACACATGCGTGTACAACGTGGAAGAAAGGAAATGGTCATAAATTCTTAAACTAATTATTTTTCCCTGAAATTTAAACAAATATATTTGGTAACATTATATGTGGTCCCCTTTGTTTTAACCTCGTCAGAATTTACATTTATAATTTTTTTAAAAGACTTGTAGTTTAATAACAATATTATCCAACTTTTGTTTTTGTTTTCCAAACTTATAAAACTGCTTTTTAAAAATTGCATTTTAATTTTCAAACCAGTTTCAAAACATAATTTTGACATGAGATTTGTTTATCGCTCCTCTTTCTAAAAAATATATTTTTAAGAAGAGAATACCAAAAAAATGTTGTTTTGGTGATATTTTCAGTTTTGACAAAAAGTGTACTTCTTGTGTTTGATTAAAATAACACAAATTGTGGGTCTCACAATATCCCAATTTATTTACAAGATTGTTACGGAATTTAGTCTGAGTTTTCGGAAACCACCTAAAACTTGTTTCCTGGTTTTCGTTTTGCACAGTGAAAACTGGATTCAGGTTTTAAAAAACAAATAGCTAAAAACTCAGGCCAAACAACTATGATACTAGTTGGGTCCACGAGTTTTAGAAGCAAAAAAAAAAAAAAAAAAAAAAAAAAAAAAAAAAAAAATGTGTTTTTTTTTTTTTTTTCTTTACTTTCTAAATCTTTCATTTCTTTGCAATAACTGCTTCATGAGTGAGCGTGTCATTGTTCTTCCCTCCAATGGGACTTGGAGTTGGTGTCGTTGATGGTAATGAAAGAGTTATTTTCTCGATCTTAACGAAATCGACGGTGGTATTCAGCCACTAACTCTGAACAGGCTAACAACGTAGTAACAATCAAGATCGTAACCGCATGTTTCGTACCATTGGTTGCACGATCATCAACAAACGTCACCAGTGCATCGATCCCACCATCATCTTGATCGCTACGCCCACTATTGCACAAGTTCTTTCCACAGACGGCGCCAACTGTAGGGACTGGGTTTGAGCACCTCTACTGTTGGATGAGTGAACTCAAGCCCAACTAGCCCAATACAATGAATTTGTAGAGAATGGGTTTAAGAACTAGGCCTTAGTAAGGATTACAATGGCTAGTATAATGGTCAACACAATCATACATAGAGGAACTAAGATTTTCTAAGAAAGCTTGTCCTCGACACAGTCCGAGGAGCTTTTTGGTTGTTCTTTCATCAGCCCCCTTCTTTTGATTTGTTTTTCCCTATTATATTGTCCTTCTCTTATAATCTCTTTCTTCCACTTGTTGATCATCCATGCCTCCCCCTCTGACTGCCTGTCTCATCAGCCACTTTACCAGCACTTCTGTGAGTTGCAGCAACCAAGGCAGTACTGTTCAGAGGTCACATCTCCATTAACGCGGCCAGAGAGTTAAGTGTGCGCACTTAATGTTGAAGTGACAGATTCTCCTTGAACTGTTCCCCCACCATGCTTCTCTGGACGACACTTTGTATTTGTCCTTTCTCCTAGGACGCTCTAGGAGGCAACCTGTGATGCCCTACTGCTTCCTCCTCTTATGGTCTTGATTGGCCGAGGACAAACCTGGGCAAGTTGTACTTTTCTCACTTCATCCTCGGGCATTTCATCCTTCTCGGCGTGGACCTTGGGCTTAGTACGAAGTGGACTGGAGTCACCAGATTCTTAGGCCCCACAAAAATATTTTAAACTAAATGACTAATCTCAACTCATTGGCTCCATATTAATTATTGACGCAGACAGCCACACTAATTCATATTATATAAAATTATACACTACGTGTCTACTTAACCAATCAAATGGTTAAACAATCACTAACTTTACAAATTTTTTTGTTAGATTTTACTTTTTTTTTTTTAAGTTATTATAATATGATAACAATACACACATGTAAGAAACCCTCTTTATTTCCTAATTATGAAATTATATAAAGTTATATCATACTCACACTGTACACACAAACATCCACACATATCATAATTCATACAAATTAATAACATTATAATAAAAAGTAATGCACAAAATCAATATTAGACACGCTCACACACATATAATATAAATTTATAATAAAAAGTGACACTTACAATTCACAATCACAAAACTTACTCTTTACTCTTAGGGTCCGTTTGGATAGCACTTATTGTTGTTGAAAACACTGTAACAAAATAATTTTTAAATGTGTGAATAGTGTTGTGGGACCCACTTTTAATATTAAATATTGCGTAAACAGTGCATGAACAGTGCACTCACAGTACATGCACAGTGAATTTTGTCCCCCCAAAGTCAAAAAAACCGGCCAAAAAAAAAAATTTAATTAGTGGAACCCATCATTTATGTGAGAGGAGAAAGTACGCATTTATGATACTCTGGAAGTACACAATAATTTTCCTTATCTAAGACAAGTTTCATTTTTGTTAACATCGAATTTAACACATGATTCAAAAAATATGGTTATAAGATAACATTTTCACATGCTAAAATAATGCTAAACCATTAAGAAATGATTTATTTTGGATTGTAAATATTTTATTTCAAAATACAATACTTATATTGAGAAACAATTATTCGGAGGAATCAAACAATGCACTCCGAAATCCTAATGATATAAATATTATTCATTTTCATGAAACATAAAATTACTTATTCCAAGATTAATAAACATTATTTTTGTTATATATAATAGTAAGAAAGATGAAGAGAATAATCATTTTAAGAGCGCTTTCTTATACTCGTGTACTAGGGTGGCATTTATTAATGTTCTTTACCAATGGTTTGAGTTATAAACAATAATTAATTTTAAATCAAGTGATTAAAACATTGTTTAAAAAAAAATGATAGGATCAAGTTATTGCTTGAAGTAACAATTAATCAAATTCAAAAAATTAACACTAAATAGATGTGACTTAGCTCTTATTAACGTTGTACTACTTAATAATTTTATATTGAATGATTATTTTGACGTAACCACAATTGAATTTCATTGCATCCTTATAATTAATATTAATATTTTAATTTGTTAGTATTTTAAAATTATATAAAAATATGTGACTTATTGACTTTACAATTGAGCTATAAGAATAATCTTGGTTGTCATGTATGTTAAACATGAAGAGAATGCATAATTTAGCGGAAATAGTGACCTTGATTTCCATCTCTATATTTAATATATTAGTAAGTTTTATTAATAGACTTTTTTTAAAATCTAATTAAAATTTATTAAGTGGTGCCAATGTGACATAATTAGTAAAATATGCGTACCATGTCAACCGTATATAAACAAAAATAAATCTCTAAAATTATGTGTTTTCTATAATCAAAATTAAAAAGTATAAACATGTATAAAACGTGTCTCATAAAAAGTATAAACATGTATAAAATGGTCTCATATAAATAATTAAAATGAACTAAAATTTAATATCTTATTTGTACTGCTATTTAAGGGGTTTCTAAGCCGTTTAAGCCATGGATTTTAAGTCTTAGATATCCCAAAATATCCTCTCTCTGCTCACTTATATGTTTTTAATTAAGGGGGAAAATTCATAAAATAGAAGCTCGCAATTTAAAACCTCCCACTAAACCCACGTTCTCAGCCATTTACAACCTCTTAATCTCTTATCCTTTAAGAAATTTAAACAAAGGCATCCTATTTTTCTCATCATCTCTTATCCTTTTTTTTTAAATTTAAATAGACACACTTTGTTTATTTATTTATTTTTGCTTCATCTACATTGTCTTTTATTTTGAATAGAAAAATCGCTAGGCATTCAACAAACTCAAATTTACCATAGATTTTCATTACGCACGCACGCAACGCGTGTGATGAGGCTAGTTAACATTATGACTATTTATTGTGTCTATGTTGTTTTTTCTATATGAAGATTGATGATGCGAAAAATCCCCAAATTGAGGATCTCGTCTCAGCGGATGGATGATCCTATGGTTGGTCGTGTCTCTGGTGCAAACCTGCAAGAAATCCGGGGAAAGAAGTGTAATACAGTGGTGTGGTATTTGCCAAAAACACTCTGATGCTTAAGTCAGAAAGGGAGAAAATTGTTTAGAGAAAAAATTACTTGAAGTGATTTTTGGATGAGTATTTGTGTTTACCTTTGAATTATGTTGTTCTTCTCTGTTTCCTGCCTTAATGGATAATGAATCCTAGTATTTATGAGCAACAACTAGTACGTTATTAATGGGAGCTCTGAAGTGTACAGCTCACTTATTACCGTTGTTCCGTCCGTTACGTTTCATCATCAATGCGCGCAATCCTTGTGTAATGCTTGCTTAGATCATCATTAATGGGAATGATAATCCCATGTTATTTTTTGACTCATTAAAGATTAAATTAGCAAAATAAATCATTCTAGTTCCATAATTTACTATTTATATGACACATCAATGTTTTCATTTTTTTTTTATAATATCTTGAATTTTTTATTTGATTTATTAAGCCATTTTAAAATCTTTTTTTTTTAATTTTTGAATATATTGATTAAAATAGTGCAGAAAATTTTTTGTACAGTTGGGATGAATTAGTGTATTCAGATAAATTCTGTGGTTGTTCTGTTGATTTTTTTTTCTTTTCCAATTGAGCCCACTGTTGATGGCCATTATATTTGGGTTTTGCTATTTCAAAGACCTTGTTTAACAGAATAAAACATAATACTAGTTATGTAACCCTTCATAGAGATACCAAATGGTCTGGGAATGGATCTGGCTAGACAAGCAAGATTGTTGCTTTTTGGGTTCATTTTGATCCCCCAATGCCGTTTAATCTTTTAATATTTGGTTCATATTTCGTTAAGAGAAATATCATATTAACAATATTTTCACAATACTTTGACAACAAATTATAAGTAATAGGCTGTTATAGGTTATTATTAATACGACAAAAAAGTAATTTTAGTGGTAGGTTCAAATTAAAACCAATAAAAACTAATCATCTATAATTTGTTATGAAATTACTGTGAAAATGTTGTAAACGTAATAATTTTCTATGGTAAAACTACATAATATGGGTTTGGAAACAAGAACAATGAATGAGATGACAATCGATTAAACCGTAGAATCTTGGTTTGGGTTAAAGACATTGTAAGAAAGTTAAAAGAAAAAAAATAAAAATAAAGAAAGGAAAACGATTGGTAAAAAAAAAACAAACTTGATATGGTTTTTTTGCATCAAGTATTGATATGACCACTAAAATTTAGATACTATTTTCTGTTAGTCAATTAATTGTAGAGACCAAATTAATTGTAAATTAAAAATAACAAAGACCAAATTGATTATTAGCAAAATATAGAAACTAAATTAATTGTGACCCTAACAATATATGGATCAAAATGGTATTTTCCCTTCAACATATTCCAAAATTAAAACACAAACAACTTGTAATCTTTCATCTTTCTCAAAAAAAGAAGAAAAAAAGAAAAGAAAAAAAAAAACTTGTAATCTTTCATGGTTGACTTTTGTTTCATTTGAATGAAGTTGGTTGGGCTTTCCTTTCTCTTTTTTTTTTCCGGGCCTTGGGCTGTTTGAGTTCGTAACTAAACCCAAATATCATTTTCTTCTCTCAAACTGCTGTTATAAAGTCCAAATACAAAAATCTAAAAGTGACTCATTTATTCGGCTTTACCGGTAACATCTTTTGTTTTGGGAGATGGGCTTTACATAACTTTTTAAGTTATGGAAATCTAACAAAGATGATTTGCTCATTTTATTAAAGAAAAAGTTAAAGTGATGCACATTAATTAAACAACATAATGATATGATGTTTCACGAAATCAAAAGCTTGTAGTCAAGGGAGCAATTGAAGGACATTTTGATTATCTCAATGATAGATTCTTATTTATTAACTCGAATAATGAAATCTTGACTTGAGCAAGTAGTAAACGTTTAAAAAGAAAATAGCGATAGGAGCCCAAAACAATAGTGTAGCTTTTGCTAAACGTCTTTGTGTTGATTGGCATGAAATAGACAAGATTCTGAGTCTAAGAAATAATTAACGACACCAAGTTCTCCAAGATTACCGTAGAAAATTGTGATCAAATCATGTGAGACATATCACAATTATACAAAATAGACTTACATTCATGACAGTTGTGTAGCAACAAAAAGTGAAATCTAATGAGTAAAAACTTGATGATATTGCTATCTCTAGAAGACTAGAGAAGACTAGAACTTCGAGTAGTCTCTGGTCTGCCCTTGATTGTTTGTGGGTCATGCTTAAGCGTGTTGACTACGAGATAATTAGTTAGGTCTTTGATTTGAATGCCTGACTCATATATCAGATTAGAACTCTGGAAAAATAACTTGACTAGTCTCATCTCACTACTATTCTTTTCTTTCCCGTACAGGCAGGAGTACGTACACCATGAATTACTTTTTGTCTTCACGTACCTCCAAAGTTTTTCCAAAAGACCACGGCTCAAAGAGAAACAAGTTTCCCACAATGTCACGTACCTTAAAGACACCATTCGAGACTTCGGGATTTTCCCAGTGTTTGCTTCATGGCTTCTCGATCAAACACGCCCTTGTATTTTTCCTTGCGAGTAATTTCGCTACAAATAGTGGTTTCCTTATAAATAAATAAATAAATCAATCGCTACAAATAGTGGTTTCCTTCACTCCTTAGTTCCTTTACCATCTTAAGCGTGCGTTTGGATTGGTTGTTTTGCCTAATCTACACGTTCTAACATTTTCTTAGTGGGTTTTATAGATATTGTTCACGTACTACCAAACTCAACAAAACACAAATTTCTAAGTAAATTTGGATCCCACCGCACTATTCACACATTTAAAAATTATTGCTACAGTGTTTCCAGCAATAAGTTTTCAGTTTTCAACAAATAAGCGATATTCAAACACACCCTAAGATGCATATATTTGATACATAGAATATCTTTTAATGTCTTTCATCCAAACCCTAACCCATTTCAACATGCCTATTATATTGGACATGAAAGATGTTTATGGGGCCTGTTAGTTAAAAAGGTATAGTAATCCTCAAAAGGGGGCTCGGGGCCCAAAGGCCCAATTCGAGGACACGTAGTAATCCGAGGACAGCCTAAAAAAGTTTTATTCTTACCAAATGGGTAATATAGAAGAAGCGAGTAGATATTATATACAGCGGCATAACGCACGTCTGAGGACACCAAAGTCCGAGGTGAAGGTAACTTTCAGGTTAGCGGAAAGACTCCGCCAAGTTATATCTGAACTGGAAATTGGATATAGCCTAAGGAGGCGTCGGGGAAGGTAACAAATATCTTCTAGAGGCCGTCACCTCCACATTAAATGCTTTCCAGCTAATGCTCTGGCCGCATTAATGTGGAGGTGATACCTGAACAGTAACTAAGCAGCTTTATGGCCACTAAGCTGAAAGTTCCGGTAGGTACTGGATGGGACAGAAAGGAGCTCCCAAGATAAGAACTACACGTGTATGATGGAAACAAGGGGAAAACGGAGTATATAACATAGGAACGAAGGAAATAAAGAAGACTTTTTGACAAAAAAAGAGAGAAAGGGAAAAGAAGAAAGAGGGAGACCAACTGAGAGAAAGCCGATGATAGTTTTCCTCAAAGAGCGAACCTAAAGTACCCCTTGTTACTTGACGAGTAGAACCTTTCCTGTTAAACAGTACTAGTTCTTGTACCCATACTCTAAAAATTTATTGTTTGGGCTTATTGGGCTGAAAACCCATCACTTAGGGTCAATCCAAATTGAGTCCCTACAATTAGCGCCGTATGTGGGAAGAACTTGATCTGTTGAGAAGGAATGGCAGGTGTGATACTCACGATGGAAGAGGGAGTACCGCAACAACCGTTGGTAGGCCCGTAACAGGCAGATGCTAATCAGCACCAGGCAGAGTCTAGGGGCTCTCAGCATAGTAATCTGTTGGCAGACCACGAACACGAAGGGGATCATGAGGGGAGTACCCGAACGACCCATGCAGATAGAAGCCTCTCTCGGGGGAAAGGCCCTGTAAAAAGTGGAGGAAATTTGCAGCGTGAGATTAACAAGTTGAAGAGGGAATTGCGATACGAGCGACGAAGGCGTAAGGCTCATAACTCTAAGCACTCTTCTGAGGAGTCGGATGACACCAGTTACAGGCAGAGGTCGAGAACTCCCCCCAGCGAGTCTTTTTCGTGCGAGGAAGAACACCACCATAGGCGAAGAAGTAAGAGTCCGACTCGCCAGGGTCAGGGGAATGATGCCTTGAACAAGGCGTTGAATCAGGTCTCTAAGTCGCCTTTCACACGACATATTGAAGACGCTAGTCTTCCTCGGCGATTCCACTAGCCCGTGTTTACCATCTATAATGGTCGAACAGACCCAGTGGAACATGTTAGCCATTACAGCCAGAGAATGGCTATTCATGCCAGGGACGAAGCCTTAATGTGCAAGGTTTTCCCGTCTAGCCTGGGCCAAGTGGCAATGAGATGGTTTAATGGCTTGAGAACTAATACTATTGACTCTTTTGAGAAGCTCACTCAGGCCTTTGGTGCTCGCTTTATTACCTGCAGAAGGGTTGTTCAACCCCTGGGGTCGCTACTATCCATGTCTATGCGAGAAGGGGAAACCCTAAAAGCCTACTCAGACAGATACTGGGAAATGTTCAACGAGGTGGATGGGGCTCACGATGACGTGGCTATGAATACTTTTAAGGAAGGTCTCCCAACTGAGCACGGTCTGAGGAAGTCTCTGACTGGCAAGCCTGTTACTAGTGTACGTCAGCTTATGGATTGGATAGATAAATATAGAAGAGTAGAGGAAGATCAGATGCAAGGCAGAGGGAAGTCTAAAGCGGTAACTCAAGAGAGGAGGGACTTCAGGCCGGATCGGTACAACAACAACCGACCTCGGAGGGACTTTGGGGGGCAGTCGGGGCCTGCCAATTCCCAGGTGGTTAGCGCCGTGTTCCGAGAACCAGTGCAACGAGTTCTGGAAAAGATAAAGAACGAGCCGTTCTTTAGGTGGCCCAACAAGATGGCGGGGGATCCTGCGAAGCGTAATCGGAATCTTTACTGCCAGTACCATCAAGACCACGGGCATATCACCGAAGATTGTAACAATCTGTGGGATCACTTAGAGCAGTTGGTGCAGGAGGGAAAGTTGACCCAACTTCTACATCAGTCCGGTGGCCGAGGAGGCCATGCAGGCTCGGCGTTTCAGGGGGACGCCTCAAGAGGACCTCCTTTGGGCACGATAAACGTTATATTCGTTGCCCCGGGGAGAACTGGATCTTGCCCTTCTAGGGTAATGTCTGTATCTCAGTGCTCGGAGGAGGACCCCAACTCGAGGCCGAAGAGGGCCAGACCTGGCACCTCGTTGGTGTTAGGCTTCTCAGAAGAGGATAAGAGAGGAACCATGCAACCGCATGATGATGCTTTGGTGGTTACGATTAGGATCGGAGAGTATGACGTTAAAAGAGTGATGATTGATGATGGAAGTGCCGCCGAGGTAATGTATCCTGATTTATTCAAGGGGCTGAATTTGAAACCTGAAGACCTGACAACATATAGTTCCCCGCTGGTGGGCTTCGAAGGCAAATCGGTCACCCCGTTGGGAATGGTTAGATTACCAGTGCAGACTGGGTCAGATATGGTGGAGGTAGATTTTATTGTGGTGGATGCCTTTTCTCCGTATACGGCTATTTTGGGAAGACCATGGTTGCATGCTTTGGGGGCTGTTTCTTCCACTCTTCATCAGAAAGTGAAGTACCCCTCGGGAGGCGAGGTTTCAAAGATTTTGGGAAACCAGAACATGGCTAGGCAGTGTATGATAATGGCCATTCAGCATCGGCCAGAGATAAGCACTTCGGCTGTAGCCGAGGGTGATTTATAGCAATCAAAGGTTCAGGGAGCCCAGCTCGGCGTGTCCCCAGAGGAAACAAGGCGTGAGGATTTGGAAAGGATAAACGTTGGTAAAGATTCGGAGAAGTATTTTCAGGTCGGGGCTCAGTTGCCCTTGTTAGAGAAAGAGCAGTTAGTCGAGGTTCTTAGAAGAAACGTTGATGTGTTTGCATGGAGTACCTATGAAGCCCCGGGGGTGGATCCGGAGTTCATCTGTCATCATCTGAATGTCAACCCCTCATGTATTCCAAAGAAACAACCACCTCGGCGCCCGTCTAAGGTACATGTCGAGGCTATTAAAGACGAGGTGACCAAGTTGAAGCAGGCTGGGGCAATCAAGGAGGTATTTTATCCTCAGTGGCTAGCCAATATAGTTGTGGTGAAAAAGAAAAATGGAAAGTGGCGTGTGTGTGTTGATTTTACAGATCTCAACAGAGCGTGCCTAAAGGACCCTTTTCCAATGCCCCGTATAGATCAGTTGGTGGATGCTACAGTAGGTCATCCTCGGATGAGTTTCTTGGACGCCTTTCAAGGCTACCATCAGATCCCACTCGCGTTGGACGACCAGGAGAAGACCGCTTTTCTCACTCCCACTGGAAATTACCACTATAAGGTGATGCCCTTTGGTTTGAAGAGTATGATGACGAAAATGTTTGAGCAGCAGTTGGGTAGAAACATTGAGATTTATATTGATGATATGGTCATAAAGAGTAAGGTAGTGGCCGAGCACGTGGCGGACCTCAACCATACTTTTGAGATATTAAGGAGGCATAAATTGCGTCTGAACGCATCCAAATGTTCGTTTGGGATAAGTTCAGGTAAATTCCTAGGTTACATGGTAACTCATAGGGGAATTGAAGTTAACCCTGACCAGATCAGAGCTATTGCTAACTTGCAACCACCTCGAAATCCCAAGGAGGTCCAAAGACTGACCGAGATGACCGCCGCCTTGAATAGATTCATATCCAGATCGGCGGATAGGTGCAGGCCTTTTTTCTTACTGCTCCACAAGTGGAAAGGATATGAATGGACTGAGGAATGTGACTTAGCATTTCAGCAGCTAAAGGAGTATCTATCTCGGCCACCCATCATGTCTAGCCCCAAGGTAGATGAAGTTCTTTTTTCCTACCTGGCGATCACCACTTATGCGATTAGTTTTGTTCTGATACGAGTGGACAATGGAGTACAACGGCCGGTCTATTATGTGAGTAAGNGGCCCCACAGTATAGGTACATTATTTTAAGTGTAGTACATTAGATTCTACAATTAAATTTAAATATATAACTACATTGATTTTAATTGTACTTGAAAATGATAATATTGATTGTGATTTATTTATAAATATAGTCAATTAAGTATTTTAATTTAATTAGAAAATTCAGTGTACTTCACCAAATGAGCTATACCAAAGTTTTACTTGTATTTTAAACACTTCACCAGTCAATAATCTTAACCAGTGTTTAATGGTAGTTGAAAGTTTAGACTCTAAAACAAAACCTAAAAAAAATTATTAATGGATATTGTTCCATGTACAAGATCAATTCGGTGGAAATAAAGTTTGGTTTAGGAATTTCTAGTACTACAATGCTTAACTCTCCTAAGTAGTTTACTGGGTCTTTTATTTAAAAAATAAGATAATGCTCCATATTATTTTTTAGAGAGTACAGTTTTTAGCAATAACTATAGAGTTGCATCCTTTCTAGCTCACAACTATTGATATGATAAATTGTTAATAATAGATAATACAAAATTTCAATAATAAAAAAGATAATACAAAATTTTTAAGTATCATAAAAAAATAAAATAAGGAAAATTTATAAATACAAATTATTTTACAATATTTTTTACAAACTATTGATGTTGTGAATTGTTATTGGTAAGTGAAAAAAATAATGTTATTGGTGAGTTCAAATGAGAGCTATTAAAAATTAGCTTTATTAATAGTTTATGAAAATATTATAAGATAATTTGTAACTGTAGTATTACTCATAAAATAAATAAAATTGTTAGGGAAAGATCTATGTAAGAATCTACAAATTTTGCTGGCTAAAATACAAAACTCGCCCTCTAAATTTCACTGGTTTTCATTTCAGTCATATAAGTTTCAATTCTGTCATTTCAGTCCGCTAAGTTTCAATTATTCTCAATTCAGTTTTTTGTTAACAGCCATCTATGTCTGCCGTTAACCATATTTAATTTATTATTATTATTTATTTTTTAAGTTAAAAAAATGTTAATTTAACATTTAAAAAAAAAAAAAAAAAAAAAAAAAAAAAAAAAAAAAAACCCAGAAATTAACCCTCACCCTCGTCGTCCATCACTCCATCCCCACACTAGAAGAACACAAAATAGAACCCAACTTTTTTCAAGTGTCAGAACATACTTTAACGACAAAGTGCAAGTAATGACCGTGGTGTTGTTGGGTTGGCTCAGTTCCAAGACCAAGCACCTCAAGAAATATGTGGAGTGGTACAATTCCACGGGCTTTCATGCCTTCACTTTTGTCGTTGATGTCAGCAAGCTTCTGTGATTTGATTTAGGCCAAAGAATTGAGCAGTGAATCGCAGCGTCGGTGAACGAGCTTGTATCCTAGGTTTCAGATAAGGAAGAGAATGATAGAGAACGCTGCTTGGTTTTCCACACATTTAGCAATACCAGTTGGTTTGTGTAGGTTGATTGCTCTCTTAAAACTTAAAATTAAGCTTTCATTGGTTTTAAAGGATCTGGTGTCGGCATTTATTAATTGTTGTTTGCCTTGGTTTTTTTGCAGCTACGGTTCCATTCTTGAGATTTTGAAGGGTAGTGAAAGAACTGATGATTTAAAAGGTCAAAGGATGCACTGTTGATTGGAGCAGCGGAGCCCTTTAATCCTACTAGTCTAATATTTTTGATTTCATAAAATAATTAAATAAAAATTAAATATAATTAACGACAGATGTATGAAATGTTAACAGAAAATTAAATTGAAGAGAATTAAAATTTAGAGGACTGAAATAACAAGATGCAAACTCACAAGACTGAAATGAAAAGTGGTTAAACTTAGAGAACGAGTTTTGCATTTTGGCTAAAAAATTTTCAATTAAAAAACTATAAAATAATGACGTGTGAGTAGCATTTGTCTAATTTGAAGTGCATGCTTCAGCTCAATCCTTGACCCCAGCTAATATTTTATTTTCATATGCCCTGCACCGAACAACTTTCGGAACAAATGTTTTCTAAATACTGCTGATGATTCTTTAAGCGTAGTTCTTAAAAAGAAGAGAAGAAGAAGAAGCAAACAATAGAGAAAAATAATAAGGTTGAATTGAAACTTAACTGTTTCAATTCAAGATTAGATTTTTTGAGATCATGGGCTTCCTAGACTTCGAAAAATCACCAGGCACAAGCTAAAAGCCTCACTTCTCTATAAAGATCATGAGTATTCATTTAATTTGTTTATATATTAATTAGACTATTCAAATGATATATTAATTAGAATATACATACAAATCGAAGCAAGTCGTTATTTTTTGCCATATGTTTCAATCTGTGGGGAAATCTAGAAAATTAGCAAATCTGCTTAGGTAATAATTAAGGTGGAAAAATCTGCCTAGTTATCACGTCAGGTTAGTACTAACAAACCCTAGTTATTACGCTTTTGGCCCGCAAATGCAGAAACTGTCGTGCAAGGACCAAGCTAGGATATCATCATTCATTAAACATTACAATATTTGCATGGAAACGTTGAACAAAGGATTGTAAATTTTTAAACAATTATTTATTATATGCGATAACGCTGCTCCACTTTATTTTAACCTCCTTGTCTAGTTACTATAAAAGTACTTTCTATTTTAATTGCCAAGGTATTTTGTTTCTTAATAATCCAATTATTGGGAGATTAGAAGATTTGAAATTTGAATATTTTTGTCAAAAATACTAAAATGTGTCAACCAATTAAGTTAGAATACCACCTTTCATTAAACATATAATATTTGCATGAACAACGTCAAATAAATGATTGAGAATTTTAAACAATTATTTATTATATGCGATAACGTTGTATGTGCTACACTTTAGTTTAATCTCCTTGTCAACAGCTAGCACTTCTAGTTAGACATGGCAAAACGGGCGGGTCGGGTCTGGTTCGGATCGGGTCAATCGGGTTGCGGGTCAAAACGGGTCATTTTTAAACGGGTCAAACGGGTTGCGGGTCAAACGGGTCGCGAGTCAAACGGGTCGCGGGACGAGTCGAGTTGACCCGTATTTTTCAAACAAGTTTTTTTTTTTTTTTTTTTTTTTTTCTGGAAATAGATGCAATTTGTCAATTGTTTTTAAGTTCCTTAACTGTGATTAGATTTTCATTGGTGATACTATTACCACTTACCAATTACCACTAAACACTTGATACCTAAATTTGGTGTAACTCTTATTCCAGCTTTCTAGACGCTAATCTTGGTATAATTTTTGATATGTTTAAAGTAGGAAGAGAAAATGAAGGTGGCAAGTAAAGAATGACAAACTATAATGGAGTACATAACATATTAAGTGAAGAAGAATAAGTAAATATCTTATAAGAATTACACCTCAATCTCAATCTACTCAACGTTGGTAGACGTGGAAAAACGGGCGGGTCGGGTCGGGTTCGGGTCGGGTCAATCGGGTCGCGGGTCAAAACGGGTCACGGGTCAAAATGGGTCATTTTTAAACGGATCAAACGGGTTGCGGGTCAAACGGGTTGCGGGTCAAATGGGTCGTGGGTCAAACGGGTCGGGTCAAACGGGTCTGACCTGTTTTGCCATGTCTACTTCTAGTTACTATAAAAGTACTTTCTATTTTACTTGTGAAGGGATTTTTTTTTTTTTAATAATTCAATAGTTGGAAAAATGAGAATTTCAAATTTAATTATCTTTATTAAAAACACCAAAATGTGTCAACCAATTAAATTATAAAAGTCTTGACAATTACAAAAGGATTGATTAACGGTCTTTTCGATTTTTACGGTAGTGGAAAGCTAACAGGATGAGCCGGATCAAAAAAGGCCAGTATACACGCACAAAGGCAACTTTGCAATCTCAAACTCAAGCACACACACGTAGATCGCATTTTGAACAAACCCGCCTTGAACAACAAACTTTGCTACTGAAGGCACAATGTTCTTCCCGCAAAGTTTAGCGACCCACAAACTTTGCAAAATCCAAATAACAAAATCCTAGAAAATTCAAAACCAAAAAAACACAAACACATAAAATGAACATAATTGACAAGAACCAAGAAAATTAACATAAAACATGGGCTGCAACAACAAGATCGGTAGAACAATAATCACCACTCCCAATGCAACAAAACTCACATACAACTACCTATAAGCCAAACCCAAGATCTTGAACCCACTGTTCACCACTTTTTTGTGTCAAGACCGATCATAATATTAGGTAGTAGAGTAATGTTGTAGCCTATGCTTTAGTTAGGAGAACTAAACTTTCTTCTCCTCTCTTAGTCGGGATGGAATATGTTTCGCTAGACATTTTCAATTACGTTGTTGCTGATTTTTCTAGAACTTAAATAAAGAGTACTCAATGTTGATTCTCAAAGAGAAAAAAACAAAAAAACAAAAAACAAAACAAAACAAAAAAAACAAGAAAAAGATGTGTGATTGGTTGTATCTCTGGGATTACTATTTCTATCTTCACAACAATTTTATTTCCACTTTTTCATCCTTAACACCAAACAAAGCCCTAATGCTTTTTGTTATCTGCGAGTATGTGATTACCTTCAAATTTAATAGCCACAGAAGTAATCAAAGGCCTTTTTAGTTTCTACACAGTAGCTTTAGCATTTTCTCTGTTAATAAATGCTTCTGCTCAAGGATTCATGATCATTAGTCTTGACAGAAATTTTAAACAAAAAAACAAATCAGAAATAACGACAGATCATTGGTCTAACTATGTCTATATGTAGTACAAAAAATTGGCGCATATGTTTTGTTTATGATTTTCTCACACAGCAATGTACAATGTTAGGTGTTTTCGATTAACACTTTGAATGGTTTTAGGACATATGTGATTCACTTGTTAGGAACATATGTCACTATTTTATGTAGTTGGCTAATCTTTTGACAAAACGCACTTTACTTGTATTTGGGTAGATTTAGGATGTATTTAATACTTCAAGAAATAAGAGTTCAAGTCTAATATTGAAGCCATGCAAATCTGTCAAAGAAACAAGTGAAGAAGTGCTAATTTTTTAAAACTCGATAGTTGCTCGACAGCTAGGCTATCTATCGAGCTCTTCAGCTATTTCTTACCGCAATCTCAACACCTCTCGACAGCTGGTGGATCGATCAAGAAAGCTCCTGTCCCCTAGATAGCTTCTCGACACCTCTCGATCGATCGAGCTTTACGAAATTCAGATTTCTAGATCTGATTTTCGACCCATGCTGACATGTATGTGTAGGGTTTTTTTCTTACAACTCTAAATATATATAAGGCTTATTTTAGAGGTCGTCGCATAAGAGAATACAAAGAGAACATATGAAAAATGTGACCGGTGCCTTATTCTCTCAAAAAGAAGCTATTGTGTTTTTGCGTTTTAGGGTTTTGTAACCAAGTGCTTCTTAATCTTCATTGTTGATGAAGTGAGGATCTTTGCAGCTAACAATCTTGCTTAAGTTGGTGTGTTAGTCACGTATTGGAAGCTGTGCATCTTTTGGTTAGTCACGTATTGAGATTTGTACATCAAAAAAGGTGGTATTCATATATTGAAAAGTTCAGAAGTTTTGAAGCGGTAGAAGGTTTCTGCTGTAAGTTTATTTACGAGAATTTTAGAGTTTAGGGATAAAGGTTTTATACTAGATTTAAAACTTCTCTTTACTATAGTGAATTACTTTTCGAGAAGGTTTCCTCCCAGGTTTTTTTTACTATGAAACTAGTTTGTTTCATTGGTTTTCCTGTATTATCATATCCTGTCTTATTTATTTTATTCTGCTGCATGATTTTGATATGATATTGATGTTTGTTTGTTTTAACAAGTTTTATTCATAATAAATTTAATTAACAACTTGAGTTTAAAACTTGTTAATTCTATTAATTGGGGTATAAATTTCCCAACAAATGGTATGTTCCTTTTCAGGCATTGCCATGAACTTGTTGTTGCTCTCTAATTTTTGTTATTGCATTTCCTTCCCTCCCCAAAAAAAAGAAAAAGAAAAAGAAGAAGCACATTATCCTGAAAATGGATATAAAATCTGGTGGTTAATTTCTATTTGTTCTTCTTATCTGATTATTCTCCTTTTTGTCAATTGCGATAGGACTGCTAGCTAATATGATGCCGAAATGATCAACTTCCATGACACGTCTAAAGAAAAGAAAAAATCGATGATGTGAAGAATAGTATAATAAGAGAATTGATTGATGATATACAAAGAGAGTCAATAAAATATTGGAGGTAGTTTCAGTTTGATAAAAAATCAAAATATTTCGGTATCAATTAATATTATTTCTAATTTATTGCTATATATAGATATATAACTCATATTCATAAAAAATTTTTTTGTATAAATTTATTTATTTATTTATATATTTATCGGTCAAAAACTCAAAATCTTAATTTGTTATTTAGGGTCACAACCTTATATGTTAAATCTTAAATAAATAAATAAATAATCATATGAGATTATGACCCATATGAATTAATCCTTAACTCAATATATTTCTCCATTAATTCCAGTGATATATCTGATATGGAAGTCTAGAATAATTTTTTATGTTAATCTGATAGGGAAAGTTTGGTCAGGAAAAAAAAAAAAAAAATTTCTGATAAGAAAGGAAAAATCTGGTAGGTTAATCTTCAACCGGATCTATATGCATCACTGGTTTAAGAAAGTTAAATAATAATAATAATAATAATAATAATAATAATAATTAAGAGTGGAAGTGTTTAGACTTTAGAAGACAAAATCTTCACGGGGTGTGGATAGGGAGTCTTTTGGCTGAATATTGCTAAATTTGGAGTTTATTTGTGTTATAGGCATTGTTCCAAGTTATTTAGGTAATTGAGGAAAGAGAGTGAATTTCGGCAACAGTGTTGCCAAAATTCAACAAAAGTATGAGAGAGAAAGAGAAAAAGTGAGAGAGAGAAAATTTTGAATTTCGGTAATCACATTACCGAAATTCCTGTTGCTTGAACCTGCTGACCGAAAACCAATTGTGGCAATGCCATTGCCGAAATAGGAAAAAAAAAATTTATGGCAATTGTGGCAATGCCATTGCTAAAAATGGGAGGAAAAAAAATAAAAATTAAAATAATGGTTGCTGAAACTTGGGGAGGAATTAAAAAAAAAAAATACTACGTCCACAATATTTTTACAACATTTTCACAACAAATCATAGGTGATTAGTTATTATTAGTTCAAATTTGAATTTAACACAGAGATTAATTTTTTAATCCAACAATAACAACTTGCCATTTAAAATTTGTTGTAAAAATATTGTAAAAATTGTGTGCACATATCATTTCTAAAAAAAAAAAAAAAATGGTGGAATGGATTTGTGGCAATGGCATTGCCGAAATAGGAGGGGAATTTTTTTTTTTTAAAAAAAAATGATATGTGCACACAATTTTTACAATATTTTTACAACAAATTTTAAGTGGCAGATTGTTATTGTTGGATTAAAAAAGTAATTTCAATGTTAAATTCAAATTTGAACTAATAATAACTAATCATGTATGATTTGTTATGAAAATGTTATAAAAATATTGTGGACGTAGCATTTTTTTTTTTAATTCCTCCCCAGATTTCGGCAACCATTATTTTATTTATTTATTTATTTCCTCCCATTTTTGGTAATGATATTGCCACAATTGTCATAATTTTTTTTTCCCTATTTCGGCAATGGCATTGCCACAGCCACAATTGGTTTTCGGTCAGCAGGTTTGGGCAGCAGGAATATCGGTAATATGATTACCGAAATTCAAAATTTTCTCTCTCACTTTTTCTCTTTCTCTCTCATACTTTTGTTGAATTTCGGCAACACTGTTGCCAAAATTCACTCTTTTTCCTCAATTTTCTATGTAAAGTTGTTATTTACAACTATGTATTTGTTGGCTTTTATTCCGTGTCAAATTTGATTGTAATTATTATCAATCGTTTATACCTTGTATCTATTATGAGATTTGTTTTAAGGATTGTGTAATAGAGAGAGAGAGTGTGAAAACTCAAGCATTTGAAGACTGAAGAATTCTTGCGGGAATGTCGCAACCTAGCTTCCAGCGAAGTGAAACATGTGCTCTGCACATGCTGGAATGCGAAGAGTCAGGCTAGGTGAAGACAGCTGTATCTTGCGAGTATCTCGCGGGTAAGGCCTTCCGCAAGACACCTGTGAGGCTATCTATTCTGCCAGCCTGTACTGAATGACTCACACTTTCTGTGCCTATCCTATATATACCCTCATTACCCACAAATGTTGAGGAATGCTTCAGAGAGAAAATCCTAGCCAAACACATTGAGAATTAGAGATTGTCATCCTCACCTTTCTCTATACACTTGCTTGTGGTATTTCCTCAACTCTTCCCTTTCCATTTCCATACCATTGAGAGGTTGATAGATGAAACACTTACCACACTCTTTGAGAGTGTTGAGTGACGTTTTGGTTCTACTGGGAAACATTGGAAGAAGCCAAGGATGGCAGATGCAACATGGAGCTTGTTGCGGGATCCAGAGAGCTAGACAAGACACGGTTCCGAGAAGTCTTGTTAGAGTAGGAGTTTAGAAGGCTTAGGTACATCAGGTAGATTAGGCTTGGAGGGTCTCTTGCTAACCTATGTATCCCAACTGATTGTCTAGTGGATCGATTTTCGCTTGGAGGGCGGCGGAGAGGTTTTTCACCGAGTTCTTCGGTTTCCTCTTCGAAAACACGTCTCGGTGTTTTCTGTGTTTGCATCCTTCTTCACTACTCTTTTATATTCTATTATACTACTGTGTTGTTTAGTTTATGGATTAGAGTAGCTTATTTGTTCATCCGCTCGCATTTACACTATTCCGCACTTAGTATTAAGTTAGTGTAAAATCTATCAAGTCGTAATTTTAATTGGGGGTCTAAATTGCTCTTGTGTTTTCAACACATTTTCGAACTTTCAATTGGTATCAGAGGAGGTACACTCGCTGTGGTTTAAATACCTGAGTGTGATCCTTGATCCTATTTGAGATGGACCGGTTTTATTCGCTCAATGTTCCACCATTTTTTGATGGAAACAATTATGTTTTCTGGAAAGTCAGAATGAGAGCATTTTTATGCTCTATAGATGATACCATTTGGGATGCGGTTGAGATAGGTTGGACTAAGCCGGGGGATCCTAAGTCCACTTGGGATAAGGCAGCTCTCGTAGCAGCCAATGCTAATAGTAAAGCGTTAAATGCTATTTTTTGTGGTGTGTCTCCTAATGAATTCCACAGGATCTCTCATATGACGGTAGCCAAGGAAGCTTGGGAGATTTTGGAGATGACATATGAGGGTACGAAGAAAGTTAAGGACACAAAACTTTAGATGCTTACCACCAAATTTGAAGAGCTCAAGATGGGGGATGGTGAACCATTTGATTCATTCTATGGGAAGCTCAATGAAATTGTAATTGCTAAATTCAATCTTGGGGAGAAGATTGAAGATACTAAAGTGGTGAGAAAAATTTTGAGGTCCTTACCGGAGAGCTTTAGAGCAAAAGTTACAGTCATATAAGAAAGTAAAGACTTGGATGAGATCAAAATCCAAAAACTAATTGGGTCTCTCCAAACATATGAGCTGGGGCTGCCTTCCCATAAGACAAGCAAATCACTTGCTCTTAAAAGCATCACCGAAAGAATGGATGATCCCTTCAAAGAAGATGGAGTAGAGAAGGAAGTAGCATTTCTTGCGAAAAACTTCCGTAAATTTCTGAAGATGAAGAACAGTGGGAAACCTTTCAACAGAGGGAAGTTTTCATCTTCTAGAGGTGATAGGAAAGAGTTTAAGAGGAAAGAAGGAAAGGATTCTCAATCCTCTTCAAACATTGTGTGTTATGAGTGCAATGACCATGGACATCTAAAGAAGGAGTGTCCAAATTCTTTGAGGGGAAAAGGCAAGGCTTATACCATAACGCTCAGTGATTTAGACTCTTCTGATTCTGACTCGAAAGAGAGTTGTGACGGAGAGGGAAACTACTCCGCCTTCATGATCATTGCTCATGTGGATTCCTCGGATGATTTGGGGGAACTTGTGAAGGAGCTTGGTGAACACTCTGATCTGGAATCAGTTGGAATAGTTGAGGAATCTGAAGATGAGGTAGATGGAGAAGAAATGGGTCTGTAAGAGACTTATAATTCCCTCCTTGAGAAGACTAGTGGATATGCAAAGGTGGCTAACGCAGCCATTAAAAAGATGAAGAGGGCTAAGGAAGATTACAAAAGCCTTATGGTGCGATATAAAGAGGCGAAGTGTGAGATTGAGACACTAAATGGCAAGCTGTCAGAAGGCTATACGAAGGTGAGGTTTTTTGAGCAAGAGGTAGTGCAAGCTCATGCCAAGGTAGAGAGAGTCTCCTCCTAGAAGTTAGATGATGTTATCTAATCTCAAAAACCTTCCTCAGATAAGTCCAGGTTGGGATATACCGGAGGGAGCAGCTCATCAGCCAAAGTCACCAAAGAAGTGAAGTTCGTGAAGATCAAAGATATGGTTGAAGAGCCGACTTCTAAGAAAGTTACGGCTGAAAAGAAGAAAAATGTGGCTGATCAACGGGTGGTAAATAAGCTCCGAAATCAATCTGTGTTCAAACATGAAACCAGAGGAAGATCTCTCCCAAGATCACAAAGGGGTCCTAAAATGGATTATGTGTGTCACTATTGCGGATTGCAAGGACATACTAGACCTAACTATCAAAAGTTGAGATCAGACAACAATGCAAATGCACCGCGGTCATGAGGAAGGAGAAATGACATGAGGTCTTAGGGTGGTGAGCAACCAAGAAGTCAAAACCGTGATCCAGGAATGATGGACGTGATGAAAATGATTGGTGCCTTCACCAACTGCTTGGAGAGTTTCACCAGAAGGTTTGAAAGTCCAAACTCTCGTACCCAATCCGTCAAAAATATCACCCTAAACGCACGTGACGTATGGGTGAAGAAGGGTACTCATGCATAAGCATTATAACATGTCCATACATAAATTCTTCCAATGCTTAGGGACATTTGCTGTTGCATCTTATCATGCATTGCCTTCATTTTATAGCATGTTTCTCTTATTTGTTTTGGTTTGTACTAGTTGCCTTTTTGTTGATCTTCTTTTCTTGTTATGTTTTGGGTGTGTTCAAAAATTCAAAAACCCATAAAAATTGAAAAATCTCAAAAGTTTGATCACTTGTTTTGTGTATGTCACATGTGAGTTTGGCCTAGTACCTTCGTACTAATGGCATAGTGCATTTACGATCTTGGCTTGTTATGTATGCACTTATTTCTTTGTGGAAGAAATCTTGAACACTATGTGTGACTGTTGTAAATAGATGTTCAAGCTTGTCATGCATGATTGGTCAATAGTCTTGTTGGTCTTGATACTTGCATAGACTTGTGTCTATATCTCTTCCCACCTTACTTTTATGTTTTTGCTAAAAAAACTCACCAAATGTAAATCTTCAAATGAAAAGAGATATTGAGCTGCAAAAGCTTGTCGCACACACTAGTATTCGACTAGGAAAAAGGGAAAGCGACTTTTTTTAATATGTTTTGTATGGTGCTCAAAAAACCAAAGACTAATCTTCAATGTTGAAATATCATAAATTTCAAGCACCAATTTCAAAATGAGATGTTTTTGTCCAAACAAAATAAAATAGACTAATTGTTATGCCTTATGCAGAAGTCAAATGAAAAGCTTCTAAGTTATGTATTTAACGTGTGGGAGGTCATATATACTCATTTCTATAATGGAAATAGTCCACTTGATTTCGTATCAGTTGTGTATGACTCGATTGAATTGATCATTGAAGCTTCACTCTGGTCTAAAGACTATTCCACATTTGATACTCACACACAACACACAAGACTTTGATTCAATCAATGCCTATCTCATTTGTGTGATTGTATATGTTCAAATGTGATGTGTATGCTTAAGTTCTTGTTGATCAAACCCAAAAAGATTTTTTAGTGTTTTATTTGTTTTTGAAAGTGATTTTATACTTTCGTGTCATTTGCTTTTGTTCAAAATGTATTTTTTGTGTTTTTCTTCAAAAACTGGACCAGGGGATGTTTCGCGAGAAGCTCGCGACTTAGAGCTTCCCGCGAAAAGGGCTTAAGGTAAAAATTTGTTTCATCATGTCACACAGAAACTATCATGACTATATCGCGACGGTCTCGCGACAAACAACTTCTCTCGAAATACTGTTTAGCAAAAAATTGGATTTTTCCAAATTCAGACAGAAGTTACCGCGACTGTCTCGCGACGTAGTGCTTCCCGCGAAAGTTTTGTGCTTCAGTGGCCATTCTCGCAACTGTCTCGCGACTATTTCGCTACTCTCTAACCCGCAAAAAACATGTGTTTTCAGTTTTATATTAGTTTTTCAAATCACAAACACTTCCCTCGCGTAAACTCCTTCAAACCTTTTTCAACCCAAAATCAATTTCTTTCAAAACCCATCAAATTTCTAGCATCTTTTCTACATTGTCATTTTCAAGGTATGTTTTCTAATCAATTCTTTTTAAGTTTTTGCTTAGACTATGTAGTTTTCTTGTTAGGGTTTTGATAATTGGGGATTTTTGATTTTTTGGGTTGGTTTTCTATAGTAGGTGAAAATTTGTCAAATCTTTTGATTGGACTGTGTCCCATTTGTTATTTATGCATTTGTGTTGGCCCCTTGTAGCATTTTAACATGTACTAAAGGTAGATTTTCACATGTTCATGCATTGTTCATGCTTAGAGTACATTTGTGCATGCTAAGTGTTTGTCAAAATGTCCGAGTGACATTTTTGTGCCAAATTGGAATCAAGTGATTTCAATCTATGAGTTTTCACTTGTCTGACCATGTTTCACTCAGTTTGGTCATTGATCTTGTGTTTCATACACTTTGCTCATTTTGCACACTCTATGCACATACCTAGGCACCCTCTAGGCACATCGCCATGCATCTCATGCAGCACACACATGCATCAGCACATGCACACAGACACACACATGCATAGTCACCATTTTTCATGCATTGTGTTTGTGTTTTATTGACTTGGTGGTTTTTAGCATGTTGCTCAGAGTTAACTTTGCTCTGTTTTATGTTTTTATTTTTTTTTTTTTTATTTTTTTTTTTTATTTTTTTTTTTTTTAGGACTAACTTGAATCTAATCAAGTTTTGTGTTATGTTTTGTGTTTTGTCCCCCACCAAGCATGCAACTAAGAAGAAATCATCCTCAAAGCGAGCACGTACTGATTCTGATCACTTCAAGTCTGCTGAAGCTAATATGAAGTTCAATGATTGCTACAAGAGTGCAACCATTGTCATGGAACGGGTAGTTCAATTACAGGCTCTTGAGCACACCTTCATTCCAGATGTGCTCAAAGACAAAACTTGGACCAAGTTGTTGAATTCAGTTGGGACTGTGTACTCAGAAATTATTAGAGAATTTTTCTCAAATGCTGAAGTGGAAGATGACAATATTTTTACATGATCATTCCCTTATCTCATCCCCCTTCCCCTATATATGTGTGTGTGTGTTTCTCAAATAAAAAAAATTATTGATAGGTGTAATTTTCTTTTTAAATTATACATTATAACTTGTAATTGAATATTTAATTAATTTCTTTCCATACAAATACAAATTAACCCTTTAAAAATATGTATTATGCATGCGTACTTGAACACCATTGCATGAGAAGTCTCAACCCTATGTCAAGGATCACATACTCCAGTATTTGACTAGACAATTCTAGACCCACCAATAAACTTCCCAACGTTCTCAACCCCATCTGTTTTTATTTCTGTATATAACAACCAACGATGTCATATTTTTTTGAGTGGTGTTAATGATATTATGCATTTTATTACATATGCTTTATATTACAAAATTGATGTGCTACTGACAACAAAAAAATAATTAGATATTTATTTATTTATAATATTGTTTAAATAAACAAATTGTATATTCATTGTCAAACCAGTTTGTAGATTTTATTACATAAAATTTGTAATAATTTTAACATTTTCTTAAATCTTTATCATCTGCAACTATATTGGTACTTGAATAAAAATTAACAACACGTCTATATATTTTTCTAAAATTTGAAAATACCTCCAAGATTTTAAAAGAATATGCATATAAAGAAAATTTCAGTGGCAACAAGGGCACACACACACACACATATATATATATATATATATAATTAAAAAAAAAAAAAAAAAACTCCCTTTGTACATCTCCATTTTAGATGTAGTTCTCATTTTCTGTGTTATAAGATGATATTAAGATTTTCAAATATTGATGAAATTGAAGAAGAAAAAAATAAACCAGGAAAGCCCATTGAGATAAGCAAGGAAGAAAAGGAAGCAATCGAGTGAAATCTAACTTAAGAGAGATTGTATTACTTCAATGAATCTAATCTTTACAAGGGTGATATTTATATATAAAAGGAGAATAAAAAGTTAAAAACCGTTTTTAATTAAATCCTCTAATTGTTATGGTAGAGCAGTAACTAACAGCAAACAAACTCACCAACTTAACTAATTTAACAACTCTGATGACAATATGTAACTCTGCTACAATAGTATATAATGCACCCTCTTTCCGTTGAAGAATTGACAATAACTAATTAAGAAAGATGCTTTTTTCAATAAAAAAATTATTATTTAGATATGGCAAAACTTTAACCTACAACGTCTATTTTATGATAATTCTTCTTTATCATCAAGCTGAAAAAGAATTTTATTTATTTATCATCAAGCTGAAAAATAATTCTTCTTTATCATCAAGCTGAAAAATAATTCTTCTTTATCCTCAACTGATTTTTGGTATAAGAAAAAAAAAGATTTTTTTATTTTTTTATTTTTTTATTTTAAGAAGAGCCAAAAAGAGTTTCTTATTATTGTTTTTTTTAATGAAGCTGATATGACAAAAAATAAATAAAGACTATAGTTTACTTATAAAAATATTTACGGACCGATCAAATCACCATATATTGCTTCATAAGAATAACTATTTGCTTTACATCATTGATAATTTTAGTTAAAAAACATGGTTTCTTTTTTAAAATAAAAATTTGAGGTATTTTAAGTCTGTAAGATAATTAAAACATTTATAGAAAAGTATAATGATGACAATGAAGCTAAGGACTTGAGATTTTGATAAAGAAGGTGAAAATTTCTACCAAATGGATCTAAAGAATTTATAAAACAAAATGAATTCAACTTGCTTATCAATTTAAGGTTCACATAATAAAATGGTGTAGTTGAAAGAAACGAGAAATCAATTAATTTTTAATACAGCTATGAGCACGTTACGTTGTAAAGCATAGTATGGATACAAAAATTATGTTGAAGCTTTTGATTATATATGAAGTTTAATTGTTCAACTGTTTCCGATAAGGAGTGTACAAGAAAGAACTCACAAGTTCGGAGAAGAAACCTAATATTTGTTGAATCTCCACCATCCTTAACAACCACAACATAATCTCTCTCTCTCTCTCTCTCTCTCTCTCTCTATGGTCCTAGAGGCCTAGAATCCCTAAGAATAGATCAAAGTAGAATTTGATTATCGGCAAAATAATTGTAACCAGAATTGTCTGTGTCGGATTTCCCCCTCATATTTTGGTTATTGGGTTATGTTTCAATTGTAAAAAAGCGGTAGAGAATTTGTTAAAACTAGTGCATTTTTTAGGGAGAATCTAGGGAAATTGTTATAGGATATATTTCTTTTATGTTAGAATTTTTTTATGAACCAAATTATCTAGCTACAATTAAGTTAATGAAACTTGTTATTAGAAATTGCCTTGTACATGTATACTGCTTTTATAATTCTTATTTATTATGTATGTGAAACTATATGTATTTGAAATAAGACTTTGCATCTAAACTTAAATATGAATTAAAAAAAACAAATTTGGAACCATCACATTGTTATTGGAAAAAATGATTTCCACAATAACTCAGCCAACCGTAATTACATTTAGTATGTATATTTTTTAAAAACAAAAATTTAACATAATACTAAACCCAATTTTCCAGATTGCATTGTACGTTCTATATAATGCATTGAGCTAGCTAGATTACCTATTAGGTACTACCATTACCGTTATTAAATGCTACCAAAGCATTTTAACTATCAAGTACAAGATTTTCTATTTTCTCAAACCAAAAAAAAGGGGTCAAGATTTTCTTTAATTTACTGTTGTTAATAAGACTGATTATATATATGATTATTTTATATATTTGTCCCACTTCATCAATAAAATTTAGAAATCCAACCTTATAAGTAAGGTCACTTATTGCATAATTTTGTGAGTCAATATATAAGTGATAGGGAATCTATCACAATTTGTCACATCATAGTTGTTGCAAAGAAGTTAAGATTCCTAAAACTACTCATTTTGAAATCCAACCTTATAAGTAAAATATACAAGTTTACATTTCAAACTAGGAAAAAGAAAAATATACAAGTTTTCAAATTTTATTTCATTAATTAGTTTAAACTTTAGGGATATAGATTAATTCACTATTTAAATCACATTATATTTGGAAATATATCAATAGTAAATTTATTGAATTTTTAAAATATTTATATTTTATTTTGGAACATCTCAAAATAAAATAGAGGACCACCAATAAATTTATAGTACCTTTAATAATTTTTCTATAGGATGAAGTATAAAATATGCATGAAGTCAATATGAAGGGTTTCTTCAAGATATATAAATAAATGTGAGAATTTGAAGGGTACATGCATAGTATAGTACTGCACCCATACTAGTTTCCAAACCAAGAAGAAGAAACAAAATACAAAGAAATTCATATATTTCTCTCTCTCTCTCTCTCTCTCCCTATTGTGAGTGTAAGTTCACTATTCCAATAGCATATCCAATGGATCAATCCTCTCTGTATACATGAAGGTTATTTGTCACTTTATTCCATATATCATAACCGCTTCCTCGTGAAAAGTTTCACATCAAATATCTTTCATACGGAAATTTGACTCTAACATATAGACTATAGAGATATAATTTAACTAGGGATAGACCCAAGGGAGGCCCAAGGGGCCCGGCCCTCCTGGTCCTAAGAATATATATATATATATATATTTTACTAGTTATAATTTTCATTTCTGTTGTTGGCTCCACTCTTCTCTGATCAATCTGGCCAGCACAGCCCATCTAACAACTACCCGACCCAAAATCTTAAAGAAAAAAAAAAACAAAACAAAACGTAAAAAAATTTTAAAATCTTAGCTAGTCTAATATTAAGAAACAATATCATTTCCCTTTTTTGTTGTTGTTGTTGTTGTTGTTGTTGTTAGTAGATGATTGCATCTTTATATATTAAGAAATAATGCTCTAGGTTTTATTTATTTATTTATTTTATTATTATTTTTTTAAAGAAAAAACAATGCTTTTGTTTATTTGTCTTGGTTGATAGTTTATTAATACTATATAAATGCCTATTTAGAGTTTTTTTTTTTTTTTTTTTTAATACTTCGACTCTTTTAACTTGAAATCCTAAGTCCATCCTTGTATTTAACCCCAAAAAATAAGTTTGTAATTTGAATACAACCATGTTACATAAAATATTCTTCAAAATTCTTTACTCTATGGTATTTCCACTCTTACATGTATACAGTATACCCAACAAAAACCCAAGGTAAGGCATATAAAAGGTCTGTTCATAGATAGAGAACCAAATTGAAATTTTGGTTTCAATTTGTATCCTTGAGAAGGTAGTGAAATAATTATGTACAATATTTTTTTATTTAGTTCTTAAACATCTCTTTAAATACCATAATGTTAAAAGGATTCTTAAACTTACATAAAGCAAGTTCAATCTAAAACAAAAAAATATTTAGTAAATAACAAAAAAACTAGCGACAATTTCCACCTTATGTCCAAAATTTGAACATAGGGTTAAAACCATGTACGTCCACTTGTGTATTAAAAGACCAAAAGGGCACTTCATCCAAGATACAAAAACGTTTTTTTATAACTAGGGTTAAGACCACGTCCACTTGAAACCCTTGCTCAATGGTAGTTCACAAGGAAGAATGACGAAGGTTTAATTATTCTTTTGCATTTTTAGGTGGATAATCACTAAACTCTTTCAAATTGTATCAAACACTTTGATAAGGTGACAAGATTCCAAGTCTATTTCCATAACTAGCCTTAGTTAGCAAGTATGCATATTGCACCCATACAATATGTGTACATGCGTAACAATGAACTTTACTTGCAGCTTACGTATTGTGTGCAAAAATACGGAATTAAACACGTTATTTTGAGGCAAGACGTAAAACATGCGTTAGTTATGGACAATAGAAAAATCGGCGAGTTAGAGCATTCATAACAACGTTACTAAAAAATATTACTTTTAGCTACTTTATCTACTTTATCATCTCACTTTACAAAACACCTTACATCAATGGATTATTTTAGCATACAACATATTAAAATAATATAAATAACACAATAAAATAATATAAATATCACAATAAAATAATATATTCAACACAATAAACAACAACCACAACCACCACCACTCATAACAACCACCGCCACAGCCATAGAAACTACCACACAACCACAACCATAGCCAACACCACCCACAACTACAACACCCAACCATCACAATCCCTCCAAATTGCAACCCACTAAATCCAAAACAAAATAGTCACCCAAAACCACCATCATCGCCTCCGAGGTAACTACCTCTCAATCCTAAAATGCTCCTCTTGAACTTGGAGCAAGTTAGATCAGAGAACTTAGTCATGTCGTGGATTGTCGACGAGTCAAACCTTTGGTGTCTACACACTCTCTTCAAATTCTTCTAGAAAACCTTGAACTTGAACTCGTGCTCCTCTTGATTCACATATGACTTGTGTTAAGGACATATTTTATGTAATTGGCTAATCCTTTGACAAAGCACACTTTACTTGTATATAGGTAAATCTAGGATTTATTTAATACTTCAAATAACAAGAGTTCAAGACTAGTATTGAAGCCATGCAAGTCAGTCTAAGAAACAAATGAAGAAGTATTGATTCATTAAAGCTCGATAGTTGCTCGACAACTAGCTATCGAGGTATCTATCGAGGTTACGGGAATTCAAATTTTCAGATCAAATTTTCGACCCATGTTTTTGTATTTATGTAGGGTTTCTTTTCTCACAACCTTAGATCTATATAAGGCTTATTTTAGAGGTCGTCACATAAGAGAATACAAGGAGAACATATGCAAAAGGTGACCGATGTCTTATTCCCTCTAAAAGAAGCTACTGCATCTTTGCGCCTTAGAGTTTTGTAACCAAGTGCTTATTGATCTTCATTGTTGATGAAGTGAAGAACTTTGTAGCCAACATTCTTTTTCCTTAAGATTGGTGAGTGAGTCAAGTACTGGGATTTGTGCAAAAGAGTTAGTCACGTATTGGGATCCGTGTATTAAAAGGGTGGCATTTATATATTGAAGAGTTCAGAGGTTTTGAAGTGGTAGAAGATTTCTACTGTAGGTTCATTTACGAGGATTGTAGAGTCTAGGGATAAAGGTTTTGTACTAGATCTGAAATTTTTCTTTACTATAGGGGATTGTTTTTCAGGAAGGTTTCCCTTCAGGTTTTTTACTGTGAAACTAGTTTGTTTCATTGATTTTCCTAAGTTATCATATCTTGTTTTATTTATTTTTCCGCTGCATGATTTTGATATGATATTGATGTTTGTTTGTTTTAACAAGTTTTATTCATAATAAATCTAATTAACAACTTGGTTTTAAAACTTATTAATTCTATCAAATGAGGTCTAAATTTCCCAACAACTTGCCATACTTCTTCTTGAATAGCAAAAAGTAGTGCTCCGCCCTGAGTAGAGGATCGTCGTTTAGAGTCTCACAAACACTGGCATCATCGACAACTTGTCATATAAACGTGTTTTCGTCAGAGTTTTCCTGCAATGATGTCATTACGGAGATGAGGAGAAGAGAATAGATTAGGAAGAGAGAGAAACAGTTATCCTTTTTTTTTTTTTTCTTTTTTTTTTTTTTTGGTTTTGTGAGTTTATGCATTGTGACGAGAGGCTAGGCAAGGTCAGTAAGGCGTGAGAGAAAGGAAGAGAGGTTGGACAAAGTTGGGTGATGTTGGGATTCTCAAACTTGGAGGAGTGGGTAATAGTAGAAGCAATAGAAAAGAAAGAGAGAAGAGGCACGTGTGAGAAGAAAGAGAGAAAGAGGGAGAGGAACATGTGAGAGAGTATTATATTATTTGGTTTAAAACACTCAGCTCCAATGAGCTGCTAGAAATGGCAGTTTGTTGTGGCTGAGTGTCAAAAAATTTTAAGTTTTAGAGCTTTGATACAGTGATTTTTAGTGTTGGGTGCCAAATTAGATTTTTAGCACTTTTAACAACCTTAATGTGAACGCTCTTAGATATGGATTGTTATAAAAGATTAAGAAGCAACTTTTATTGAACTTGCTAGTAGTTAGCGTAAGAAAAGTGATATAAAATATTTTTAAAAATTGAATAAAACATACACATGTCAAACACTAAGAGAATGAATCATGTAAAGTTTAATATATTTCAAATATAAAAACTCAAAAATACAAAACAAAGCTAACAACAAAACACAAATCCCAAGTCTATGCCTCGTGGTTCCAATGCTTAAATAATCACATTTAATTTCTTTAATAATAATAATAATAATAATAATCTATATATATAATAATAGGTAAAGTTGAGAGAAACTAAATTAGAATTCCAAATTAGAGTTCCAATTTTGCGCCATGTGTCCTAAATTATTTATTGTCAAAGAGTTTTATTTCTTAATTTTAAAATAAAATATAGGACCACATAATAAATATTCATCCAAGTGAGTTATTAAGTACAAAAACGAAAGAGTTTAAAATAAATGAATCGTAAAAAAAAAAAAAAATGCTTCACAATAATAATAATAATAAAACATGGACAATTTACATTTTATACCTAATAATATCCTTACAAATATTGTTTTACAGAGATAAAAAAATATAAAAATTACTATCAATAGTATTTCAGTTATATATATAAGAATTATATTATGCATCTTACTGTATATCTTTAAGTTTATCCATGCATATGCATGGAGTTACAAGGTAGTAATAATAATACAACATATATTAGCAATTTTGCGTCTACAATATTTTCATAACAATTTTACAATAAAGTCTAGGTGGTAAGTTGGTATTGATTATAATCTCTATTCATTACTAATATCACTTTTTTACTCGCCATCACCAGTAACAATTTGCTACTAAAATTTGTTGTAAAAATGTTGTGGATATAACATTACTCCTAATACAAAACCTTAATAATCAATGAGCCAATAAACGTCACTGGAGTTCATAATAATAATTATCTGAATTATTATTACAATTAGTGACACACTAATTTATAAGATCTATATAGTTAAATTTGTAATATCTCTAACATCATTCTTAGAAAAATTTAAATTTTATATGATTGAGTCCGCTTTGGCTTAAAATGCATTGCTTTTATCTTCTTCTTAATGAAAGTTGCTACATTCTTATCAAAAAAATTAATTTTGTTGGGATCATCTAAGGATTAAGTCACACTTAGCAAGACTTAAAAGGTTATGATACAAAGATTGTTTGCATTTATCTATAAAAATATATATGGTAAATGTTTTTTAGTATTTTTGTTACAATTAAAAAAAAAAAATAAATAAACGTAACATACCCATACGATACACATACTGTTTTTTTATTCATTTCCATATTTTTATGCCGAATTTTTTAAACATACTTTTTTTAAAGATGACAAAATATACCTGTCCGTATACTTATTGTATTATACTCATACCGTATTTTATTAACTATGTAACTAGCATCACCGAGGTAATATTTACTCACAAATTATAAATCAAATTTTGTTAAAAAAAATTTTGTTACTCACAACTCACTTAGAACCAAACACAAAGGCTAGTTATGGAGAGGAAGTTGAGAGAGAGAGAGAGCGTGAAAGGGAGTGAGGGAGTGTGATAAGTATCGGGATGAGAGGGAGAGAGCAAATTTAAAATGTTTTACCAATATTTTAAGTACAAAACATTTTACACAAATTTGCTTAGGTTGATTTGGCTAATTGAAAATATTTTACTTTTGATCAAATATTTTACTACGAAACAAAAACTGTAAAATAGAAAAATATTTTCTTGAAAATATTTTATATCAAAACAGACGGAGTGTAAACATACACTTACACAACACACTCAACTAACTTAATTTAATAACCAACCAATTTAAGGCACCACAACCATTAAAAATTTAACAACAATAATAAAGGCCTTAGTGAAAATATAAAATATATTTCTACAATTTTTTTTTTATATTATACGCCCCCATAAATAAAACTTATTTATAATCCATAAGCAAATAAAATAAAATTTCAAAACATCCAATTTAATCTTCAAAGTTACGAATGTTTCAAAATTATAAGGTGCAAGAGAAAAGTTGTTTCTATTAAAAACTCACTAATTGGAATCGACAACCATAACTCACTGGTCAAAAAAAGGGAAAAAACAAATACAAATGAAGAAACATGATTTTAGAATGAGTTTAAATTCTGTAAGGACCTTGTGTGGTTTTACACCCTTCAATACCATGATGACACATCGGAAATTTACAAATTAGTGAATACACGCTATCACACACAATACATTCTCCCTAATACCCAGAAACATTGAAGAAAGAAAAGAGAGCTTCTCTACGTTGCTTCCATGGTTGCTAGCTATAGACTAGTTGGAGAGCGACCAATTATAATTAGAAAAACTAACTGTATGTCTAATTGTATATAATCAAAGCAATAAATCCAACACAGTCCTGTCTTGGATCTTCAAAAGCAATAAATCTAACATAGTGCTTGCTTGGATCCGCAAAGACGGTATTGCTTGGTTATGCCTACTGCTAGAAAACAAAAAGGCTTATTCTAAAATATATAGAGAAGGACATGGAGGCTTTGTGGTGTTAAAGAGCAACTAAGCCAAAAACACCTCATCTATCAGACCAAGAAAATACACTGTATTTCTCTGTGATGATCCCAGCGTCAGCTTCGTTGCCCTCTCTGTTGCCAGCATCGACATAACAACCCTGCGCTTTATCTCAAACCAATCCGTATCCGGCAACTAATAACTCGGTGGAAAGAACTTTGAAATTTTGAAATCGGATATGGTGAGCAATTATTGTGTGTGGTATATCTTATTCACTTATTTGTACTTTTTGTGAAAAACTGACATAACATGCTGGTATTGGAGGAGTAAAACAAATGTTTGACATCACGTCCTTATCAAATTTGGACTCTTTTAGAATTACTCTTCCCCCACTCTTTAGTTAAAAATGGACCAATTGTTTTCATTAAAAACTCTAGCTTTCTTTTTTTAAGAGGCCATTTAATCAACTTTCTTGGGATTATTAGGCTCGTTGTTCAATTTCTCTTTTGGGAGGTGAACTCTCACTTTTTGAGGGTGAACTCCTTTCTCTCTTTTTTTTTTTTTTTTTTTTTTTTTTTTCGGATCTAATATTTTAAATTTTATTAATTTTTTTTTAATTTCTGAGAAATGACCCCGACCAAATGTGTTTTTGTCTACAAGAAAATTAAAAAAACTAAATATTGAGAAATGAACATAAGTTAATTCATGAATTTTTTAATATGAAAAATTATTTCACATGCAATGGGCATGAAAAACATTGACATGAATACTGTATATATGTGTAAACAACATAAACATAAATATAAACCTTATTGATAAATACATATGTACATACATACATACCTATTTACGTACATTTGTTTGTGTGTGTGTGTGTGATAACCAAATAATACTTTTCGAAGTTCATAATGTGATATGTTCATCTTCTTGGATTCTTTGGCCACAACATCTACAACCATCATTTGGATAATAACATCTTTTAGGCCTTTGGTCAGTTTTGCTTTAAGATTTGTCACACTTTTCTTTCCACTTCTTGTTTTAGAGAGTTCCACTCCCCAAAATTGAGGAACTCTTGCTAGTTTATTGTATCACAATGAGTAATAAGTGATTATGTGTCAGGGATTAATTATTAGTGTTGATTGAGGTTTCATATACTAGTGTTGAGTGAGGTTCCACAATTGAGGAACTCTTATAATCAAACAGTGGAGTAATTCTGAGATTAAAATCAAATCCCTGAACTACTCCACAATCTGTTTATAAGCCATGTTATAAAAATAGATTTGATTTTCATGCTAATATTGAGTTGGATATTGTCTCTCAATATTTGAAGAGTCAAACATTTTGACAAAAATGAATACAACAATAATAAATACGTGTCAAGAAGGACATGACGACCACAATCTCAACTATGTAATGGTTGGATTACATATAATAGTGTCTAAGTGTCTTTTGTGGTAAAGCAAAGTAGAAAAGTGTCATGGAAAAACTATGGTCATATTGAGACACTTGCACAGTCAATGAGATAGGGGGCCCTCTTAGATTATTTAATTTTTTTTCTTTATCATCCATATTTCTTTTAACAAAAAAATATATATGTACATAAAATTTTACTCATTTCAACAAATGATACTACATTTTTAAATAGGATGTTTTATTCTAGACTTAATCATTATATATGTGTGAATTACATAAAATAAATATTAATATAACATAAATGTATGTAAAATTTCATAAGCACAATCAAGAAAATGAAAAAGAAAGAAAGGGATGAATTAAGTACACAGAGTCAGAGAGTTTACAGAACTAACAACATTGTTTTCATTACAGATGATGTCAATACAAATACTAACTCAAAATTAGGAAGGATCTTTTTGAAAAAATCCTGGTTGAGAGAAGATCTCTAAGAATCAAGTGTAGTGATAGATTAGTTCTTCTGCAGCTACAATATTTTATGGCCAACACTTCTTTCCCTGAATACGTCTTTACCTGCTCTGAGGTGTGTGAGATCTTACTTTTTAACTATGTTTGGTTGGAGTTATTCTATCTATGATCACAATTAATTATATATCACACTTTTAATAGGACATAACTTTACTATATTCAAATAACATAGGGTGGACAAACTACATCATAGTATTTCAATGGTGAATGAAATACTTTCTTTTACTTAGTTAATTTTTTAATAATTTGAATGGCTGAAAAAAACCATCCAAACTATGTAATGAATAAAATGGTATACGAATAGGAGACTAATGATGGCAACATAGGTATAAAATGGTATGACAATTTCCTTGTACCCCTAAGGGTAGATCTTCTCTGGAGTAGTTTGATACAGTGCTCCCACATAGGATAAAGCTAGGCATATTCGTGTTGTGTAAATCACTACCCTTGAGGGTAGAGTTTCTATGGTCATATTGAGACACTTGTAGAGCTATTGAGATAGGGGGGCCTCTTAGATTATTTATTTATTTTTTCTTAGTCATCACTTACCAAAAAAAAAAATTATACATAAAATTTAACTATTTCAAAAAATGTTACTACATTTTTTAATAGGATAGTTTATTCTAGACTTGAACATTATATATATGTGGATTACATAAATAAACATAAACATATGTAAATTTGGTGTCAAATGTAGAAATCATCACTACAAAAAACGTGGCTTTAAGCCGCGTTTTTTAGCTGCGTTTTCGTAAAACGCAGCTATAGGATAGACTTCAAGCTGCGTTTTATAAAAACGCGGCTCCCAACTAGACTTTGAGCTGCGTTTGTTAAAAACACAGCTAAAGACTCAACCTATAGCCGCGTTTTTCAAAAAAACGCAGCTATAGCCAACCTATAGCTGCGTTTTATAGAAAACGCGGCTTACTCATGCTTTTGGTGACGTTACCTATAGCCGCGTTTTCTGAAAACGCGGCTATAGGTCCAACGTAATACATACTTCAGTGACCTTAGAAACCCTTTTGTGACGTTACCTATAGCCGCGTTTTTAGAAAACGCGGCTATAGGATAACCTGAAGCTGCGTTTTCAAACGCGGCTTAGTTACCCTTTGGTGACATGACCTATAGCGGCGTTTCTAAAAACGCCGCTATATGTAACAACAGAAAAAAAAAAAAAAAAATCAAGTCAAAAGCTTCCCACGTGCCCTCCCTTTCCCACCTACCTACCGCCCACTTCCTTTTTTCCTTATTTCTACTTCTTTCTTTTTTGTTTCTTCATTCTTCACTTAAGTTCTTCTTTCTCTCTACATTTCTCTGTAAGTTCCTTCTTTCCTTTTTTTTTTTTTTTTTTTTTTTCTTCCTTCCTCATATCTGGTTGACTCTTTTTTTTTTTTTTCCTTTTTCTGTCTTCCTTCTTCACATCAGGTAACTCTTTTTTTTTTTTTTTTTTTTTTTTT
>NW_027070242.1:103285-145521 GCF_002906115.3 Quercus suber
AAAAAAAAAAAAAAAAAAAACCTATATATATATATATTTTTTTTTTTTACCTCCCTAGAATAAAATTTCGAACACCTTGATCGTGGATTTTTTTTTTCTTAATTTAAGCCCAGCTAAAATAAGTTTGAATATAATCTTCTTAACAATATTTTAGCATTTTTATACACACACACACACCAAAAAAAAAAAAAAAACCCTCAATAACAAACCAATTTGATTTAAAATCTGGGATAAAAATTGATAAGTCCAATGGATCAATGAGAGATCAATGGATGAATGATTATTTGACTGTATACATTGAAAAGATGTAGCTCGTAAGATTTATATGAAGAAATTATTTAACAATTTCAATATATGAAACATCATAGAAAGCAATTGTAAAACTTTATGTATTTCAGTTTTTTTTTTTTTTGGTTTTGTTTTTTGTGATGTTGATAAATTCAAGTTCTCTTTTGTTTTAAATTTTGCATAATTTATATTTCTTATTAACCCCCAAAAAAATAATCCTAGAGCTGCCACTGATGTAATCACGTCATATAAGGTCTCTTTTATAGTCTCGCATAAGTGACACAAAACCCTAGATGCTTGGACAATAGGCAGGGTTAAAATCTACAATATGTTCTACGTCATTCAATAGATCAATTTAAGTGCTCAATTGATTAAATACTTACCATCTCAATTGATTGACTAACTGTTGAAAGTTGGCAAACATATTGAAACTTGACTGTAAAATGCATAATCTGGCAATTGTATTATTTTAAAAAATAAACCATTAAAATTACTAACTAGACATGTTTTGTTCATGGATTGTGAACCAAAAATAAAACCTATCAAATTTGTCACTTTAAGAAAATTTTACTCTTTCTGAACAAATTTTTTTTTTTCTTTATCATCTATTCAATGGTTGACAAATTGATTCATGAATAAATTTTATGTGAAATTAGAAGTTTTTTCAATGGTTTTCACTTTTTTGAATCATGTTACTCTCATAGAATCAAGGAAAATAATAGGCAAAATTACATTGTTGGTCCCTCAAATTTATTTTATAGCGTAATTAGTCCCTTAAGTTTCAAGTGTACGTTATTGGTCCCTTAAGTTTTAAAAATGAATAGTATTAATCCTTCCGTTAGATGCTGTTAATAATATTACTTAGGTGGCTAACGGAAAAGTGATTAATCATATTTTAATGACATGGCATTTTCTTAATGAAAAAATTAGGTGAAAACATCATTTTGATCCATATATTTTGGGATTACGGTCAATTTGGTCCCTATATTTTAGTAGCAGTCAATTTGGTCCCTGTTATTTTTAAGTTGGAGTCAATTTGGTCCCTACCGTTAACTTACTAATAAAAAATGCCTACGTGGCAAATGATTTGTCTTGTTGGCGCACACGTGGCTAATATAATAATATATAATAATATATTTAAATATTTAAAAAGCCACCTAAGCATTTTAATTTTTAAAAATCCATGTCAAAAAAAAAAAAAACGAAAAGATTAATTGAAAGAAAAAAAATATATATTATTTTTTATAACAATCCTCAATTTCTTTTATTTTCTTTTGTATTCTTAGTTTCCAAACACTATTCCCGGCAACTCAACAATCTAAAACTAAACAATAATCACACAGACTCAATTTTCTTTCATATTCTTCTCTTTTTATCTATTTTCCTAGCAACTTCGCACAAGTATCAACATCCCAGATTTAACCATTTACAGCCACCATCAATATCCAAACCATTGAATGTGTGTAAATAGTAAAGTAAAGTAAGGTAATGCAAATGCAAAGTGCAGGCAAAGCGTTTATCGAGACGCAGGCCTGTTAAGGAAAGGTGCTGAAAACAAAAGAGATGGTTTGGTTCAGCCTTTTTTTGTGTCCTATATATATGGGCAACTCACAAAACAAAAAAGGGACCCGAAAAAATCAATATATGAGTTGGCCATGTTTGATTGGACAGTGTTTTTTTACGTTTTTGAATTACTCAGATGCTGCCGCCGATGGATAAGAGCCAATGAAGGGTTACCCTGCTTTTTCGCGGTAAGCCTGCCTTTTGGTTTTTGCCGTTTTACTTTACTTTTACCTCACCGCCTGTTCTGGGGAGAAATTTTATTTTATTTATTTATTTATTTTTGGGTTAAATAATTTGTTTAGTTTTAGATTGTTGAGTTGCTGGGAATAGTGTTTGGAAGCTAAGAAAAGTTTTTAAGAATAGAAAAGAAAATAAAAGAAATTGAGAATTGTTATAAAAAATAATATTTGTTTCTTTCAATTAATCTTTTCGTTTTTTTTTACATGGATTTTTTTTAAAATTAAAATGCTTAGGTGGCTTTTTAAATATTATTATATTAGTCATGTGTGCGCTAACCAGACAAACTATTTGCCATGTAAACATTTTCTGTTGGTAAGTTAATGGTAGGAACTAAATTGACTCCAACTTAAAAATAATAGGGACCAAATTGACTGCTATTAAAATGTAGGGACTAAATTATCTGTGACCTCAAAATGTAAGGACTAAAATAGTGTTTTCACAAAAAAAAAAAAATTAACAAAAATGATCTTACACAAAAGAAACAAACTGACCCTGTCAAAACCCCATTCAGTCATTCCCCATCTGATTCTGAGATGCACGAGAGAGACAGAAGGTGGCCTAGTCCTAGATGCCGCTGCGATGCCGCCTCCCTCCACTGAAAATGGTGACCTCCTGCCTCACACTTCCTCCATGTGATAGCCACTGCCACAGTAACCTCCTCCTTCACGCTGCTTGCATAGCCTTGCCGGTCCTTCCTCCTCCCATCTCCGGCCAATCCATCTTAGATTTTACACTTTTTCCTCTTTGCAACCTAGTTAAGCGCAATATGTATGGCCATGTATGAATTTTTTTGATTCCTAAAAAAAAAAATTGAATTTTTTGTGTTTGTGTTCGTGTTAGGTTGGACACTTTTGTGACTAAGTGCATACAAGTTAATATTTTTCCTCTTTTAAAAAAAAAAAAAAAAAAAAAAACTTTTGAAATTTTGAATTTGTCTTATTATTTTATACAATGTGTTGTGTAGCTTAGAAAAATTTTACTTTAGAATACATTCATACACATTAGAACCGCATTTCAGTAATGGTGAACCCTTTATGAATTCATACCACAGGAGGAGATGAACGACATATTGTTTATGTTTAAATCCGTTTTGAGATAAACTCATAAAAGAAGGTTTGGCATTTTTTTTTTGGGTTGTTTTGCTTGCTGGGAAAGTTGAGGAAATTGAAAATAACAGAATTTTATACTTTGCACATAAGCCAATTGTATTGCTAAAAAATAAAAATAAAAGTAATAAAAAAACAATTTGGTGCTACTCTTCTGGTTACTGCTTCTTCAAAGTATTTCCAACAATACAAAATATGAACATAATCTGTCTTTCCACCAGCCCTTGCAGCCCACACAAAAACAGAACATGTACAATGGTGGTAGCTACTTCAGTTGTATACTAGTTTTAAGATGGTGGCAAATGCTTACATTAGTAAAAGAGTATCATATGAAACCCTTTAATTACACAATATACATTCCCAAAACCATATGTTATATTAAGCAATAAGCGTTGAATGCTTAAATATCATCATGAATTCTAGTATTCCTTTTCCCCTTTTTGCCCTGCACTAGGGGCAGAGGGCACTCTATATTTATATTTTCAGAAAAAACATGTTAGTCAAAGCAGTAAAAAACAACCTGTGAGTGATTGTCTCATATGAAAACAAGTACATATTTATATTTGTTAGTCTCATATGAAAACGACATATTTATAGCTGTTAATGTACTAAAATGAAAGTATAATGCATTTCAATTTAGGAAAGGAGATGTCACAGCACAAAGTAAGCCATCACCCCAATGTCAAGTAGCAGAGACTGGTGGAGTACATCGAAGTCAACCATCACCTCAGGTTATTATTTTTTTGATAAGTAACAACAAATTTGCCTTCATTGTTTTTACTAGATTAATATTTTCACGCACTTTCTCAGGTTAGAGACACAAAGAGTTACAAGAAGTTACAGCTTTGGAGTGTTAGCAGAAATAATAATGGCTGTTGCGAGACATCTAAAAGAAGTACAAAGTTTTATATGAATGCACAAGAGCATAAATGAATAAGATTGCTTGTGAATTAATGTGCAAAAGTGAAGGCTCTTATGGAGATAAATGTGTATTTTGAAGTGGATGGAATACTTATATATTTTTTGTTATTTTTGAAACAATTCTAGGGTTACCACTGTTTGGAACAAATTTCTGTTATTGTCTGACACTGTTTCAGGATTACTACTGTTTGGAACATTTTGAATGGTGGATTTAATGATGTTTGTTGAAACCTTGTCAAATGATGCAATTGGCTAGTCTCTCTTTTAAAATTATATTGTTATGTTGTTGAAGGCAAAATCAACATAACACTCTAAAAAAGGCAAAGTAGTGGACCTTTTGGAGACTTTAGTACTGAATCTTATGTGTAGCCATTGTGCTATGCTTTTGCATAAGTTGACGTCACCCTAATTAACATTAAGCTAGGTACAATAACATTCATGTGAAAAAATTTCCATTAGCTTTGATAGATTAAATGCAGGTGGAGACAATGGTACCAGACTACCAGTGAAGCTACTCCATCTGCCAACACCATGTCAATAACATTGCATGATTTAAGTATTTCAGTTTGTCGCCTCACAGTTTTCCATCCTCCAATTGAAAATAAGAATATTTTTAGATTGTATAACAAAATTACTTTGTTATTGATTTATTTATTGAAAAAAATAATAATCCAGTAGACAATACATAATTGAGTTGAGATGAACTAGATAAATGAGCAACACTTTATTTATAAGACATTATTATTAAACCTTCTCACTTGTAAAATTCCTAAGAAGAAAACCTTAAAAATCCATACCTTCAAGCCTTGTAAACTACTCCAGATTTTTTTTTTTTTTTTTTGCTACAGACGTCTTCCTCCATAGCCTGATAGCAACAAGCCTGGCTTAGCTGCATGACATATATCAATTCGGGTATCCATGTCCTTCCTCTCCACATAATTAAAATTCAATTCAAGAATTGAGTAATATATTGGTCTTAAAGGTTAACAAAGTAAGACAAGAGTCACAAGACATATTACTTTGGGGGAATTTCTCTCCAAACTTCATTTGGCTTTAGCTCCTTGTAGATGCCCATTAGGTTAAGTTAATTTTTAGCCTCTTCCATTTCTTGTTCTTGCCATTTATTGATTATTTCCATGAGCTCTTTCGTGTAATCAATGGTTTCTCCGAGAATAGATGTTCTGTCCATCTGCTAAAATTCACATGATTCTATTTAACTACAGCTCACTTTAAGCTAATTAATACTCACATAAGCTAAAGCAATGACCAACTTGCATTAACTTGTATGCACTTAACCACAAAAGTGTCCAACTTGACATGAACACAATCACAAAAAATTCAAACATTTTTATTTAGGAATCAAAAAATTCATACATGGCCATACATATTACGCTTAACTGGGTTGCAGAGAGGAAAAAGCATAATAACTAATGTTAACGTATATAGTGTTGTGGGCTTTAGACCCAACTAGATTACTTGTAAAGCACACATTCCTCTACTACACTCTTACTTGTACTGCACTCATATACCTCCTATATAAAGGCACTCATGTATATTCTTTCATTGAGAAATACAATTATTCATTCAGTATTTCTAACATGGTATCAGAGCTACTGCTCTGACCTTTTCTTAGCAGTCTTGTCTTTATTGGTGTGACTCCATTCTCAACATCACTTCCGCCATCACAGCAGCCGCCGTAGCCTCTTGCTATTGAACCTCCAATGTCTTCCAACCGTCGTCTTTGGGTTCCGACCTACAGCCACCGTTGTTGAGGAGTTTCACGCTACAAAGATCACTGCCTGTTGCATCACTGCTGCAATATTGCTCCGATTACATTTGTGAAGGTACCACAGAGATCGTCTTGCACTAATCTACACAATCATGGAAGCCTTGAAGCCATCAGAGACTGCACGCGCCCCCACGCACCGCTTAAAGGTTCTGCTTCACATCGCACGCGCCTCCCACGTGCCACTAAACAGTTGGGTTCCTCCTCACGCACTCACACGCCCCGCACCTTTAGTTTCATGCGCCTTCATGCGCTCTCACATGCCGTCTCTGCTGCCTCACGGGCGCAACGCGCCATACGCACGAAAACTGCTCTTCCATGTCAGCCCTAGCTGATGTCAGGGCCTTGTCATCTGTTGACGTCATCTCACAGTCAGCCTGCTAATGTCATTTGTTGACTTTGACATCGTTAACTGTTAACTTCTAGAGTTGACTTTGACGAGGGTTAATCGTTGACTTTTGCTAGACTTGACTTTTGCAGTTTAGGTGCTCTTTACCCAGTTTTTCACATAGATTTCATTTTTGCAGTCTATTTTTGCATATTTTGCCTCTAAATGAAGAATAAGGACAAATCTTCTTCTTATTACAAAAATCGTCGCTGCCAATCCATCAAACGTTTTTTGCAAATTTTGCAAACGTCTTGGCCACAATATTAAGACTTGCTATCATTGCAACAAATCAGCTGTTTCAATTTCTGCTGCTACTGTTGCTAACACTGAGAGTGTCCAACCAATGGCTCCTATCTCTGCACAATCTAAGTCTTCTGGATCTACTTATAAATATCATCGTGTAGATGACCTTATAAATATCATCGCCAATGTCATTCGTATAGTTGGTAATGCATCTTATTCCTCTTCTGGCATGTCTCCTACCTCTTGGCTTATGGATTCTGCTTGTTATGATCACATGACACCTTACTCGTCCTTATTTTCTGACCTTAAACCTGCACCATACCCTCTTAATATTTGCACAGCAAATGGTTCCACAATGTCTGGTCATAATATAGGTTCAGTTTCAACCTCCAACCTTTCGAATCTTGGAGTCTTTAATGTTCCTGACCTTTCTTATAATTTATTTTCTATGGGATAATTAGCTGAGCTGGGTTATTGTATTACCTTTGATTATTCTGGGTGTATTGTGTAGGATCCTAGGATGGGACAGGAGCTTGGGACCGGTCCCAGAGTTGGGCGTATGTTTCCCATGGACAACCTTTGTCTTCTACTTGTTGCTCCTGTTTCTGTTGCTGCAGTTGCTGCAGTTTCTTCCACTCCTTCCCTTTCACTTTGGCATGCTCGACTTGGTCATGCATCTTCCTCTCGGGTACAATAATTGGCTTCTAGAGGTTTGTTAGGTTCAGTGTCTACAGAAAATTTTGATTGTATTTCATGTCAGTTAGGAAAATAACCAGCTTTGCCTTTCAATACTAGTGAATTAATATCCATTGATATCTTTGACCTTATTCATTCTAATGTTTGGGGGCCTTCCTCTGTCTCTAGTATTGGTGGGTCTAGATATTCTGTTGTCTTTGTTGATGATTACTCTCGCTATAGCTAGATTTTTAATATGAAACATCGTTCTGAATTATTGGAAGTATATTTTAATTTTGTAAAAATGGTTGAAACTCAGTTTTCTAGACGCATTAAAATTTTTCGATCTGATAATGCTCTTGAATACACTCAATATGCTTTCCAAGCTATTTTGCATTCCTATGATATTGTTCATCAACTAACTTGTCCAGGTACCTCTCAGTAAAATGGTAGAGTCAAACGAAAACTTCGTCATATCCTTGACACTGTTTTTGCTCTGCTTCTCTCTGCCAAAGTTCTTGCTCCTTTTTGGGGTGAAGCTGCTCTTCATGCTGTTCATACTATTAATCGCATTCTGAGTCTTGTTATCCAAAATCAAATTCCATATGAGTGCCTTTTTGGGTCGCCTCCAAACTATCACCACTTTCACTCACTTCGGTTCTGCTTGTTTCGTTCTTCTTCAGCCACATGAGCATAACAAACTTGAGCCTCAGTCAAGGCTTTGTTGTTTTCTTGGCTATGGCGAAACTCAAAAGGGGTATAGGTGTTATGATCCTGTCTCTCATCGTCTTCGTATCTCCCGCAATGTTGTCTTCTGGGAACATCGCATCTTTGTCATGCTCTCTCATTTCAGTTCTTCCATGTTTTCCTCTTCTGTCTTAGATCTTTTTCCAGATGAGGTACATATTCTTTTTGTAGCTGCTCTTGATCCTCTTGTAGCTGCTCTTGATCCTCTTGTAGTTGCTCTTGATTCTATTATTGTAGACTTCTTTGTCCAACCACCAGATATCATTGATCCCTTTTCTAGTTCACCCTTTAATGAACAGGTGGAAGATGAACAGGTTGAAGACGAGCTACCCAACCCCAATCCTGAGCTTGGGTCTCCTGCTTCTGCTCCGCTTGAAGATCTTGCACAAGACATTCCACCTCGTCACTCAACTCGGGTAAAATCTATTCCTGCACATTTACTTGACTATCATTGTTACACTACACGAGCCTCACACCTATTGTGAGGCTTCCACTGACCCTTTATGGCAGATTGCAATGAAAGAGGAACTTGATGCATTATCTAAAAACCATACTTGGAATTTGGTGATACTTCCTCCTAGGAAATCTGTGATCGGTTGTAAGTGGATCTACAAAATTAAGACTCGCTCTGATGGGACCATTGAGGCTACAAAGCTCGGCTTGTTACAAAAGGTTTTACACAAGAGTATGGGATTGATTATGAAGCAACCTTTGCTCCAGTTGCTCGTATCTCATCTATTCGTGCCCTCTTAGCTGTTGCTGCTATTAGTAAATGGAAACTTTTTTAGATGGATGTCAAAAATGCATTCCTTGATGGGGATTTAAGTGAAGAAGTGTATATGCAACCTCCTCCTGGTCTCTCTGTTGACTCAAATAAGGTTTGTCACATTCGACGTGCACTTTATGGCCTTAAACAAGCTCCATGAGCTTGGTTTGCCAAATTTAGCTCTACCATCTCTCGCATGGGTTACATGGCCAGTCATTATGATTCTGCCTTATTTCTTCTTTGCACTAACAAAGGCACTATTTTACTTCTCCTATGTGGATGATATGATCATAACTGGTGATAACCTTAGTGGCATTCAAGAACTCAAGGCTTTTCTTAGTCAGCAGTTTGAGATGAAAGATCTTGGATGACATCTCAGCTACTTCTTGGGTCTTGAAATCACTCATTCTACAAATAGACTTTATATTACTCAAGCCAAGTATACCTCTGAACTCTTGTTTCGAGCTGGACTCATTGATAGCAAGATTGTTGACACTCTAGTTGAGCTTAATACGCATCTAACTCCCTCAGGGGGGAAACCATTGTCTAATCCATCTCTTTACAGACGCTTGGTTGGCAGCATAGTTTATCTCATTGTCACTGGTCCAGACATTTCCTATGCTGTTCACCAGATGAGCTAATATCTGTCTGCTCCATGATTGACTCACTATGCTGCTATTCTGCGCATTCTTCGATACCTAAAGGGCACTCTCTTCCATGATCTTTTCTACTCTGCTCAGTCTCCTCTTATTCTCAATGCATTTTCTAATGCTAATTGGGTAGGAGATCCCATTGGTTATTGTTTTCTTCTTAGTTCTTCTCTGATTTCTTGGCGAAGTAAGAAACAAACTCATGTGGCCCGCTCTAGTACTGAAGCAGAATATCGTGCCCTTGCTGATACCACATCTGAGCTCCTTTGGCTACGATGGCTTCTCAAAGACTTAGGTATGTCTACATCCTTTGCTACTCCTCTTTATTGTGACAACCAGAGTGTTATTCATATTGCTCACAATGATGTCTTCCATGAACGGATTAAATACATCGAGATCGATTGTCATTTTATCTGTCATCATCTTGTCCATGGTGCTCTCAAGCTGATCTTAGTCTTCTCTAAGGATCAACTTACAGATATCTTCACTAAATCACATCCTAAGGCACGCCTTCGTACTTTGGTTGACAACCTCAAGTTGGTCTCACATCCACCTTGAGTTTGAGGGGGGTTGTTAACATATATAGTGTTGTGGGCTTTAGGCCTAACTAGATTACTTGTATAGCACACATTCCTGTACTACACTCTTGTACTACACTCATATGCCTCCTATATAAAGGTACTCATGTATATTCTTTCATTGAGAAATACAATACAATTATTCATTCAGTATTTCTAACAACTAAGATGGGTTGGCTGGAGATATGGGGAGGATGGACCAGTAAGGCTGTGCAAGCGGCGTGAAGGAGGTGGCCACCGTGGTTGTGGCTGTTGCTTGGAGGAAGTGTGAGGCAGTAGGTCACCATTTTCAACGGAGGGAGGCAGCATCACAACGACATCTAGGGCTAGGCTACCTTCTCTCTCTCGCGCATCTCAGAATCAGATGGGGGAATGGCTAAATGGGGTTTTGATTTGGAACCTATATTAATTTTGGAATCAAGGTTAGTTTGTTTCTTACGTGTAAGATCATTTTTGTTAATTTTTTCATTAAGAAAATGCCATATCAGTAAAAACATGACTAATCACTTTTCCGTTAGCCACCTAAACAATATTACTAACGACATCTAACAGAAGGACTAATACTATTCGTTTTTAAAACTTAAGGGACCAGTAACGCACACTTGAAACTTGAAGGACCAATTGCACTCATAAGACAAATTTCAAGGACCAACAGTGTAATTTCGCCAAAATAATAATTGAAATGATTTTATAAATTTGAGACTTTAATTGACAAATTTAAAACCAGGTATGAAGTGTAAGGTTTTTTTTTTTTTTTTTTTTTTTTTATAATAATTTCTCCTATTATATTTATTCCCCACCTCTCATTTCCACTAACAACCGAACAATGAGTTGAATACTTATCCCTCTGTCTTTCCTCACATTGTTTTAAACATCCAAGTAAAAAATATAGATAACTCTTCCTTTCCCACTCCTTGCTTTCTCCTATAATAATTTCTCCCCTTCCTACGAACTCCCAAGTCCCAACGTTTATATCTTATCCTTTTCTAGTAAAAAAAAAATACAAATTGGGAGAAATTATATAGCCCTTATAGTGGATCACTTTATTTGTCTACCATTTTACTAAATAATTTTCACCTATTTAACATTGCTGAGTTAGTAAAGAAACTAACTTTTGACTTAGCAATTTTACATCAGTGAGAGTTTTTTAGTGAAATGGTGGACAAATAATATGGTCTACAACAAAGATATTATAATTTCTCTCAAATTGAAAGTAGTAACCTCCAGCCATTCTAAACAATGCGCATTATTGAGAAATTGAGCGAAAAATGCTTTGAAACTACGCTAAGTCATTTCGCTCCATGTACATGATATAATTCTTAAAAAGTGGTTCAACATATGCTGCCGTATTCTCAAAAGCAAAAATAGTGGGTTAATCCCACATTGAAAAATGAGTGTGAGTTATAGAGGTTTAAAGCTTGTGTTGTGTATCCAATAGTTTGACTATTTTGGATATATACCACTATAAGTTTCTTTAAAAAATCTTCTCCTCTCTCTCCATGTGTGTGTGTTAAAATACTTAGTATTCTCAAAAAATAAAATAAAATAAAATAAAACATATGCTGCCGTTACTTAAAAGTGGCAATCTCATATCAAGCAGAAAAAAGTAATTGAATCGTTTCCAACATTTTCACAAACATCAAACAAGTGGTTCAACTTTGGCTGAAGGTTAACGCAGGACCACCTGAGGGCACAAAAGATTGGACAGAAACAGCTTGGAAAAGGGAAGATCCAATGGCATGTTCTCATAATTTTGTGTAAATATGCAAATTCATCAACATGCATATTCGCACTNCAATAATAATTTCTCCTATTATATTTATTCCCCACCTCTCATTTCCACTAACAACCGAACAATGAGTTGAATACTTATCCCTCTGTCTTTCCTCACATTGTTTTAAACATCCAAGTAAAAAATATAGATAACTCTTCCTTTCCCACTCCTTGCTTTCTCCTATAATAATTTCTCCCCTTCCTACGAACTCCCAAGTCCCAACGTTTATATCTTATCCTTTTCTAGTAAAAAAAAAATACAAATTGGGAGAAATTATATAGCCCTTATAGTGGATCACTTTATTTGTCTACCATTTTACTAAATAATTTTCACCTATTTAACATTGCTGAGTTAGTAAAGAAACTAACTTTTGACTTAGCAATTTTACATCAGTGAGAGTTTTTTAGTGAAATGGTGGACAAATAATATGGTCTACAACAAAGATATTATAATTTCTCTCAAATTGAAAGTAGTAACCTCCAGCCATTCTAAACAATGCGCATTATTGAGAAATTGAGCGAAAAATGCTTTGAAACTACGCTAAGTCATTTCGCTCCATGTACATGATATAATTCTTAAAAAGTGGTTCAACATATGCTGCCGTATTCTCAAAAGCAAAAATAGTGGGTTAATCCCACATTGAAAAATGAGTGTGAGTTATAGAGGTTTAAAGCTTGTGTTGTGTATCCAATAGTTTGACTATTTTGGATATATACCACTATAAGTTTCTTTAAAAAATCTTCTCCTCTCTCTCCATGTGTGTGTGTTAAAATACTTAGTATTCTCAAAAAATAAAATAAAATAAAATAAAACATATGCTGCCGTTACTTAAAGTGGCAATCTCATATCAAGCAGAAAAAAGTAATTGAATCGTTTCCAACATTTTCAAGCAAAAAAAAAAAAAAAAAATACATATTCCCGTGGTCAATTTTGTTCTAGTGTCTGCATTCTATCTACCCACTATTACGGTATTACCACACGCACTTGCCTTAATTTGTATTTCATTTAATTTGTATATAACAACATAGCCGGCATATATTTTGTCATAGGAATGCATTTTTCTTTTTAAATGAATATTTCGTTGAAAACAAAAAGGATGTGTTAGGAATAATGGTTAAATTATATCGAAATTAGATGGAAGAAATAAAATATCGATTTAGCTTCATGCCAAAACCCGTCCGCAAAAACCCATTGTCAGTTTGATCATTTGCTCCTAACCAGGTCTAAAATGTACGGAATGAAAAAGATTGGTGAAAGAAAAGTTCTTTCAATGGAAAGGGGGTCCATGATGGCTAAAGTAGAATTGAAGAGGAGGATCGAGAGGGAATGATCCAGAGCATATGCCAATCTATTTCCATGGAATATCCATATCTAATGTGCGGATCACACAGAATAAAAGGCCGCCGAGGAAGTTTTGGCAAAACGCAGAACTGAATGGTGGCAATGGATGTGTTAAGAGGGTAGAGAAGAATAACAGGCAATTCTCTTAGGGCAGAAATGTCGTGTGCATTTGCATTCATGAGTGCCAATTTTTGCCAAAGGAGAATTGCCCTGCTATTCTACTACTACATTTGTTCCATTTCACTACTTAATTTCCCATGCACCAGCACTAAGTTCTTTCTTGATTTGTATGGTAATCTCTCTCTTTCTCTGTGTGTGTGTGTGTGTAAAGAATGAATATGGCATCGCCCATTTTGTTTCATATATTGACTTTTTTGCTTTGTGTTGAATATGATCCTTTCATTGTCCATTCTCAGTTAAAGAGGGTGTAGAAGTAGTGACGAGCTACTTGGAGAAAGTCCACACAAGAGCTTCATACAAAAGAAAACTGTTTGTAGTAAATACTTCATAATGACAAAAGTATTCTATATTTCTGTTACTCCATCCATAATAGAAGTACTAGGAATTGGAGGTCCCTTTATGCAAGGTTCTTTCAAGCTTAAGGCTATTATTAATTATTCAATATAGAGGGAATTGCCCTAGGTTTTTCAACCTCAAATTTGCCAACATCTCCGAATTAGGAAATGCCACTAATTCTGCTAAATAGATATCATTTTCGAAACTTGTTAAAGCATTAACATGTGATCAGAATAGTTTTACTTTTATATAAATTTACTACCAATATCGCTTATGCACTAAGCACAATATATCACTTTGAAAATTGTAAAATTCTATCACATTAGATTTATAGCTCTTGCTAATAAGTACCCTAAATACACTTGTGAAAGTGTATTTAATAGTTCATTAGATATTATTTTTATACATTTTTCAAAATAAAATAAAATAAACTTGTGGTGTCAATGATGTTATAAATTTTATTAAATATGTTTTATATTACAAAATTGATGTGCTGCTGGTAACAAAAAAGTAATTTAGATCTTTATTTATAATATTTTTCAAATGGACAAATAACATATTTATTGTCAAACCAGTTTGTGGATTTTATTGCATAAATTTTGTAATAGCTTAAACAGTCATGTCATAATTCAGTAACTATTTTGGTACTTACTTGAATACAAATTGACAACATGAGTTTATAATTTTTTTTTTCTAAAAGTTCAAAATACCTCCAAGATTTTAAAAGTAAATAAAATTTCAGTGGCAACAAGCATAAAAAAAGAAAACAAACAAACAAACAAAAACACTCAATTGTACATCCCCATTTTAGATATAGTTATCATTTTCTATGTTATAAGACGAAAGATTCTCAAATATTGATGAAATTGAAGAAAAAAAAATTGACGCAGAAAGTCAATTGAGATAAGCAAGGATGAAAGGAAAGCAATTGAGTGAAATCCAACTCCTGAGAGATTGTGTGAATCTAATCTATACAAGGGTGATATATATATATATATATATATAATGAGAATAAAAATTTAAAAACCATTTTTAAATAAATCCTCTAATTGTTATAGTAGAGCAGTAACTAACAACTAACAGACTGACCAATTTAGTTAAATTAACAACTCCGATAACAATATGTAACTCTGCAACAATCTTATCTAATGCACACTTGTTTCATTGAAGAATTGACAATAACTTCAAAAAAATCTATTATTATTATTTAGATATACTAGAATTTCAACTAATACGACAACAAAAATAAAGACTATAGTTTATTTATCAAAAAATTCACAGACAGATCAAATCATCATTCCTTGATAAGAATAACTATTTGCTTCACATCATTGATAATTTTAGTCGGAAAACATGGGTTTCTTTTTTTAAAATAAAAATTTGAGGTATTTTAAGTCTTTAAGAAATTAAAACTGTTAGAGATATATATTAGACATATTAGCCCAATGTAATAGGCCCAAGCTCATTCCTGCTTGTACTAGTAGTCTAGGGTTTAGTCGCCTATATATACTTATGTTAGGGTTCATTGTAACACAGGTTATTGTACTACACTCTTATACAATAAAGATGTAGCCCTTAAGGGATTCCTCCGTGGATGTAAGCCGTTAAGGCTGAACCACGTAATCCTTGTGTTCTTGACGTTCCTATTCTATACTTCTCCTTTCGCATCAACTCTAGCATACACAACATAGTATAACACATCGCGTTTGCTGATAATATTGTCCATTTAACATGGTATCAGAGCTAATATTCAACATGGTATCAGAGCCAAACTCCGTTCTTGGCATTAAACAAACATCTCTACACAGCAAAGAAGATTCTTACGTGCATACCACCGTCTAAAGTCACACATGTTTGTCTGCTGGATCCAGACTCCACAGCATCATGCAGCCATCATGGCTCTGTGCTGTGTCAAAATCCAACAACCAAGCAAGCCGTGGCTTAACTTATAAGATCTACGCAAATCCATACTTCGCCTATTGAAACCAACACCACAGTCGTGCTCTACAACCTCCGCCGACCAAAACCCAGAAATCCGGTCACCCGAAGCCTTGCCACGCGCCTCCACGCGCCGCAGTTGTCTCCAGTAAACCTCCCACGCGCCGCCTCAGATTCCTATTTCCAGATTGTCTTCTTGGTACACGCGCCGTCCTTATGGCCTCCTCGTCGACCGATCTACAAAACCTGAAATTTCGGCAGCCATCTGACCCTGCACGCGCCCTTACGCGCCTCTAGGATTTCGGGCTTCTCCTCCACGCACCGGTGAACATCGCACGCTCCTGCCACGCACCGGAAAACTGATGCTGATGTCATCTGACGTCATCACTCCACGTCAGCAACCATGCAGCACGTCCACATTAGCTCTAGTCCACGTCATCGACACGTCATAGGATGATGTCAGTGGCTCTGCTACCCGATCCGTGACCCAACTAGGAAACTCGGAACCGACTCGGACCAGTATCCATTGACTTTGACTATGGACCAGTTGACTTTGACTTTTGCGTTGACCTTTGACCAAAAGTTAAAATTTTCAAGAGGGCCTATCTTGTTCAGTTTTTCGTGTAGATTCCAATTTTGGACTCCGTTTCTTCATTTGAAACTCCGAAATTGGTGAATTGTCACATTCTTCATTATGGTTTCTTCAAAGGCATTCTTTAAGTGATCTTCTCATGCTTATCCAACCTCAAGCTTTCATCGAGCTTCCGCCTTGAGTTTGAGGGAGGGTGTTAGAGATATATATTAGACATATTAGCCCAATGTAATAGGCTCAAGTCCATTCCTGCTTGTACTAGTAGTCTAGGGTTTAGTCGCCTATATATACTTATGTTAGGGTTCATTGTTACACAGATTATTGTACTACACTCTTATACAATAAAGATGTAGCCCTTAAGGGATTCCTCCGTGGATGTAGGCCGTTAAGGCTGAACCACGTAATCCTCATGTTCTTGATATTCCTATTCTATGCTTCTCCTTCTGCATCAACTCTAGCATACACAACATAGTATAACACATCACGTTTGCTGATAATATTGTCCATTTAACATGGTATCAGAGCTAATATTCAACAAAAACATTTATAGAAATGTATTATGACTATGAAGTTAAGGTCTTGAGATTTTGAAAGGGAATGTGAATTTCCACCAAATGGATCTAAAGAATTTTATAAAACAAAAAGATATATATATATATATATATATATATATTTATCAATTTTAAGGTTCTCATAATAAAATGGTGTAATTGAAAGAAATAAGAAATCAATTAATTTTTAACAGGATAAAGTTTAGCTACAAAATTTATTGTAACTTAAGACAATTCTTACTCAATAAAATATACGTTATTATATATTTTGAAAATATAACCATTGATTTGCATATTCTTTATACTCTTAATACAAATGTCAAATTTTATATCAATTAGATATTATTTATTACATTATTTATAAGCTTATATTTTATGAATAATTTTAAACTACAAAAACTTGAAATTTAAAAAATATTATTGATAGCATAGCTATTGATCTTTAATTTTCTAGAAATTTTATAAGCATGGAGAATATAAGAAAAAGATGTAATCCAATGGTGAATTTATCCAAATTCATCTCCAATAAAAAGATATTGAGTAAAGCATATAAGAGTATGGATACGAAAACTTAGTAGAAGAATTTAATTATATATGAAGTTTAATTGTTCAATCGTTGTCCGATATGGACTGTACAAGAAAGAAGTCACAAGTTTACACCTCTCTCTCTCTCTCTCTCTCTCTCTCAATGGTCCCAGAGGCCTAGAATTCTTATGAATGGATTAGAGCTGAATTTGATTGTCGGCAAAATAATTGTAAACTAGAATTTTCTGGGTCGGAATTCCACCTCACATTTTGGTTTTTGGGTTATGTTTCAATTGAAAAAGTAGTAGAGAATTTGCTAAAGCTGGTCCAATTTTTTTTGGAGAATCTGGGGAAATTGTTACAGGGTACATTTCTTTTATGTTAGAATTGTTTTATGAACATAATTATCTAACTAAAATTAATTTAAATGTAACTTGTTATTAGAAATTGCAGATCTACGTAATTAGAAATTGCCTTGCACATGTATATTGCTTTTATACCTCCCTATTTACATGTATGTGAAACTATATGTATTTGAAATAAGAATTTTCATGTAAAATTAAATATTAATTAAAAAAAGAAAATTTTGGAACCATTGTTATTGGAAAAANATCTTGTATTAAAAAAACTACAAGATTTTCTATTTTCTCAAAAAAAAAAAAAAAAAAAAAAAGGTAAAGATTTTCTACAATTTACGGTCACTAATAAGAGTGATAGTTTTATAATAAGAGTGATAATTTATATATATACACACACACACACACACATTGTAGTCAATTACTCACAGTTTGTCACGTCAAAATTGTGGCAAAAAAGTTTTGAAATAATTTGTGGTCCTAAAACTACTCATTTAGAAATCCAACCTTATAAGTAAAATGTACAAGTTTACATTTCAAACCAAGAAAAATAAAAATATTCAAGTATTTAAAATTTCTTTCATTGGCATGATGGTCACTCCACAAGTATAAAGTTTATGTAGAGTTGGAAGGTAAAGATCGTGGTTCAAGTCTCTTGAAGAAAGCTTTAAACACATGTACACTTAGATTAAATTATAATTTAACCTAAGTGTACATGTGTTTAAAGCTTTCTATTTTGTATATAAAATAAATAAATAAAAATATCTTTTATTAATATGTTTAAACTTTAGGGATATAGATTAATTGACTTTTAAAATCATGTTATATTTGGAAATATGTCAATAGTATACCTATTGACCTTTTAAAAAATTCCTATATTTTATTTTGGAACATCCCAAAATATAATAGAAAACCAACAAATTTGGAGTACTTTTAACATTTTTCTATATGATGATGTTAGAAACTAAAAGGAAAATAGAAGGACACCCAAAATGAGCATGTCCCTCTATATACCTCACCAAGAGTAACATCCAGGAGTTACAAAGTAATGACTTGAACCATTACTCTACCCCCATATGTGCCTACTATCACATAATATTAATGGAGTGGTGTGTATATAAACACGACAAGTGGTACCCACTAAATAGAGAACGAAATATGTATTTCTCAGTGTTTGCGGAGTGTTGTAAGGATTCTAGGTTATGGGTTATGCTTACATCATTCTAGTAGTGTGTAACACCATCGAAGAAACGTTTTATTCGTGGGTTATACAAATTGGAATTTAAAATGAGTTTGAATTGCTGGTCTGCATGAAGGTTGGCTCTGGACAATATAGAACAACTTCAAAACTCTTGTGTAATCATTAGTTTAGGCCAAAATAGATACGCCGAAAAACCGATTATTAAAATTTCGCTACAAAGTCTGTTTCTTACAGATGAAGTATAAAAATATGCATATAAAGTCAATAAGAAGAGTTTCTTAAAGTTATGAAATAAATGTGAGAATTCGAAGGGTACATGCATGGTGTAGTACGTACTGCACCCATAATCGTCATTCCTAACCAAAAAGAAGAAATACAATGTAAAGAAATTCATATATTTCTCCTCTCTCTCCGTTCTCTCCTCTATTGTAAGTGTAATAAGTTCAACTTCTAATAGCATATCCTGTGGATCAATCCCTTTTGTGTACGTGAAGATTATTTGAGTCTAACATATAGAGATACTATTTAACCCGAAAAATAAGTTTGTAGTTTTGAATCGAACCATGTTATATAAAATATTCTTCAAATTCCTTTATGGGATTTCCACTCTTACATTACATGTGACCCTAAGGGAGAAATTAGAAATGGAAAAAAGAGGAGAACAAGCATGGATTAATGATGCTTCAAGATGGAATATATCTTTATCTTCCAAGTGTACATGACTGTTTACATTCTAGCAAGTGGACCCAAAAGTTGATTTTATATATGTATGCAGAAACTCGATGCAGTATTTACATATGGGTTCTATGCTTGAATTATGACATGATATTTCCGTGTGGCGAGTGGAGGATATTGACTTTTCGAATGCGTGTGTGAGGATATTAGTTTATAACCGGGCAAATGCACAAAATTTTTATGTAAAATATTTTTTATTTAGTTTTTTATTTATTTATTTTTATTTTTTGATTGGGTTTTATTTAGTTTTTAGCATCTCTTTAAATCTCAGAATGTTAAAAGCATTCTTAAAATTACATAATGCAAGTTCAATCTAGAGCAAAAAAAATTTAGAATAAGAAAAAAATTAGCAACAATTTCCACCCTATGTTCGAAGGGTGGAAATTGTTGTTAAAATTTACTTGTAGTGAGTGAGACTGGGGTGCTTGTGTAGCCATTAATCAGTGAGTGGCAGGTGTGTGTGGCAATTAAATTTTAACTTAAAATATCTAATTAAGGAAAATAATAATAGAAATGATAAAAGGCTTAAAATTAAAATGATTTCATAAATTTGAGATTATAAATGAGAAATTAAAAACCTGAGTGCTAATCTTAAACCGGGAATAAAGTGGAATTGTTATTTTTTAAATGTCCTATTATATTTAATCCCCACCTCTCCTTTCCACTAATAACCAAACAATAAGATGAATATATATTCCTCTCTTTCCTTTCATCGTTTAAAAAAAACATAGATAACTCTCGCTTTCTCACTTCATGCTTTCACCTTATTATCATTTCTCCTCTTCTTATGACGTCCCAACATATCTTATCCTCTTCTATCAAAAATAAAAGATCCAAATGGGTGGGAGTAACCTTCAGCCCTTCTCAATGTGCATGTGAGAGAAAAAAAAATGCTTTTCAAATTACGCTAAGTCATTTCGCTCCGTGAACACGATATGATTCTTAATAAAGATTGCCTTTTTAAGTTACGGCCGGGTTTGTACATACCTGGCCGTTACTTAAAAGTGGCAATCTCATATCAAGCAGAAAAAAGTAATTAAATCCAATGGCATGTTTTCACACAAACACCAATCAAGTGGTTCAACATTGGCTGAAGACTAACGCAGGACCACCTGATGAGGGACAAAAGATTGGACAGAAACAGCTTGGAAAAGGGAAGATCCAATGGCATGTTCTCATAGTTTTGTTTAAATATGCAAGTATCCTCACTGATCTAGAAAAATAAATTAAATGAAAAAAATATACATATTCCCGTGGTCAATTTTGTTCTAGTATCTGCATTAATCTAGCCACTATGACCACACACACTTGCCTTAATAGTTTGTATTTCATTTAATTGTTGTTATAACAACATAGCCGGCATATATTTCTTCATAGTAACATGTTGAGTAGGATGTATTAGGAATGAATTTTTTTTTAAGTGAATGTTTCCTTAAAAAGAAAAAGGATGTATTAGGAATAATGGTTAAATTATATCGAAATTAGATGGAAGAAATAAAATATTGATTTCGCTTCATGACAAAACTTTTCCTGAAAAACCCCATGTCTGTTTGATCATTCGCTCTAAAACAGGTCTAAAAGGTATGGAATGAAAAAGATTGCTGAAAGAAAAGATGGATACATTAGAAGTGAAGAGGAGGATCGAGAGGGAATAATCCAGAGCATATACCAATCTATTTCCATGGAATATCCATACCTAGTGTGCTGATCACACAGAATAAAAAGCGGCCACGGAAGTTTTGCCAAAACGCAAGACTGAATGGTGGCAATGGATGCGTTAGGAGGGTAGAGAAGAATAACAGGGCGATTCTCTTAGGGCAGAAATGTTGTGTGCATTTGCATGCATGAGTGTCGATTACTGCCTAAGGAGAATTGCCCTGCCATTCTACTAATACATTTGTTTCATTTCACTACTTAATTACCCATATATGCACTACGTTCTTTCTTGATTTGTATGGTAATCTCTCTCTCTCTCTCTCTCTCTCTCTCTCTCTCTCTCTCTCTCTAAAGAATGAATATGACAATGCCAGTCTTGTTTCATGTATTGACTTCTTTGCTTTGCATCGAAAATAATCCTTTCATTATTCATTCGCAGTCAAAGATGTCCTTACAAAAGAAACAGGTTTGAAGTAAATACTTCATAATGACAGAAGTATTCTGTTACTCCATCCATAATAGAAGCACATGGAGTTGGAGGTCCCTTTATGCAAGGTTCTATCAAGCTTTAGGCTATTATTAATTATGGAAATTCTTGTTTTACAAATTTACATTGTACATTACTGAAAGTTCAAAATGCATGTAAAACACCTTTGAACGTTTAGACTCAAAATTATAAAATATCAATTCAAGCTTATTATTAAACAATTAATGTGTGGAACATGAACATAAGCTAAATACAGAATTGATAAACAATCTAAGCCAAATATAATCACATCTACAACAGAAAATAAAAGGCAAAGATAAAGGAAGAGAGATGCAAATACAAGGACAACACACGATGTGTTATCGAAGAAGAAACCGAAGCCCTCGGCGTAAAACCTCTCCGCCGCCCTCCAAGCGGTAAATAATCCATTAAAGAATGTAGTTGGGATACATGAACAGCAGAAGACCCTCTAAGCCTAATCTACCTAGTGTACCTAAGCCCTCCAAGCTTCTTACTCCAACGAGGTTGTGTCGAACCTATTTCTTCTTCAGCTTACCGGATTCCGCTACTAGACCATAGCATCAACCAATAGACATTGGTTCCTTCCAAACTGCTTCCCTTAACACCAAATGTACCTTCTCATAGACGTGAGTGTGATGAAAAAAGGATTTGGTCAATGTCCTCTCAATGATTTATCAATGGAGAGGAAGAGAGTAGAGGAATTTGATGAGTCTCTTAGGTAAAGATTGTGGATGAGACAATCCTGTTTTTTCTAGGGTTTCTCTCTCAAAATTCTCTCTAGAAGCTCTCTTGATTTCATAGGTATAAAGGCCTATATATAGTGGTGTGTGTTTGAAATACGAAGAGGCAGTTTTTGCCAAACACGGTAACTTGGCGGCTTGGCCTTGCAGCTTGTCCAAGTCGCGAGTTCAAGTCGTGAGGTAACGGCCTGGCCAGCCTGGGACTTTTGTCCTGTAGTGCGATAGTTGGCGCGACCCTTCAACTTCCCTGTGTGCTTCTCACGTGCCTACAGTTGACGGCTTGCCAGTCGCGAGTCCTAGCCGCAAAACTATACTTCTTTGCATAAACTTGAGCTTTTCTTTACACTCTCTTCACACACTACCCTTACATGAATCCTACCTAAATACAGGGTTACTAAGTACTAAATTACAAGCAAATTAGCACGGAATAAAGCCAATAAGATGATTGATAAATTTCAACCTTACAATCTCCCCCTTTGGCTATTTCGTGACAAAATCTTAAAACAAACTCTAGACTTAACGCGTAAGTTGGTTACAGTTGGAAAATTCACTCACACCTAACTCTAGAAACTATGAAACTTTAGAACCATAAGAACAAGAACTCCTGAAACATAACAACACAATAAGTTTATTGTATGTAGAAAACTTATAATGCATATGGAGTAAGCACAATGCAATTAAGCACAATGGAATAAAGCAATAGACCATGATAAGACCAAAACAAGCAATCACTACATACAAGTAATCACAATGTTCATTCACACTTGGAATGAACATCCGGACATTCAAGTAGACAAACACAAGACAAATCACTTGAATGACCAACACTCAACCAGTGCACAGTACATGAAGTATGTGTATCTAAGAAAAATCCTACAAGGGCACAAGAGTGGCAGTACTTAAAAAAATGCATAACATTAAGTTAGAAGTACTGGTTTAGCAAAGCACACAGGTTGCATAAAGCATGGTGCAAACCACAAAGGCCTACAAGTGTACATACACAATCCTAAAAGCTTACAAAAGCAACATGGGTACAAATCATAAACAGAAACCTTAAAACCTATAAAGGTAGCAGGTACAAACCAACAAGGTTTTCAGACCCGAACCGTTCATTGAACCGTAAAAGGGAGAGGTTCAAGATTTTTGAGGTTGAACCGAGGTTGAACCGGGGTAGAACCATGATGACGTCATAATTAATTTAATAATTAATTAAAACCTAAATATAGATATTAAATTTATAAAACTAGCAAAATTGACTAATATATCTATATATGTGAGGGAAATTTAATGATTTTCAAGCATATATTTAATAATTAAATAAGAAAGTTAATAAAATAAAACAATAACCATGAAAATATTAAAATTTATGATTAATTTTTGAAGTAAGGTTGAATATCTTTGAAAGATTTTAATTATAATTTTTTTTATTCCTTGTAAGAGATGGATAATTTAATTAAGTAGAATAAAATTGTATTAAGTTGTTTTTATATAAAAAAAAAAAAAAAATTGCTAAGGGGTTGGACCGCACGGTTCTTGACCGGTTCATACGGTCCAACCCCGGTTTTAGGGGATCATGGAATTGCCACATATGCCCGGTTCTTTATACTTAAAAAACCAGTTTTCATCACGGTTCACGGTTTTCACGGTCTGACCTCCCGGTCCAGTCCGATTCTGAGAACTATGCAAACCAACACATAAAGTAAGATATGCTGAAAAAAAATCATAATATATACTGAGAAACTACCACCAAAGATTCAAACTAACCAATAGTTATGAGTTTTAACCAATTAAACAACTAACAACACAGTGTTTTAAAATAGTAATACTAGCAGAAAACCAAAAAAAATATATATATATATATATCAAAACTATACATAAAACATCAAGTGATAAAGAAATCTCCCCCTTTCATTATGCTTTCTATCTCCTTGTCTATCTCCCCCTTTCTATGTGCATCTCCCCCTTTTTGTCAGGAATAGTTAAAGGCTATCTTTAAGCTTTTGTTGTATAGCATCTACCTGAGTCTCGATAGTTGTGAGTCGCATCTGAGTTTGATTGTGAAAGGAGTTGAGAAGCCGTTCTAACTCAAAAATCCGATGAAACACATTTTTGACGAAGTAACTTTGCTTGGGAATTTGAAAACTAGGAGGAACAGATGGGGTGTTGGTTGATTGTGTATAAGTAACTGTAGCATGAGCAGATGGAGATGCATGTGTGGATGGCTCAGTCTTAGGTTTCTTAGAGGAGTGACTCTTACTTGCTTGAAGAGTGTACATGGAAATTGGTCGAGGATGGGGCAGGATTTTCTCATCTGATGAAGGACTAACACCTTCACGAAGAACAATCTTCGTGACTAGACTGCAAAATGGAAGAATTGTCTGTGTTGCTGAACGAGCTGCTGTTTTCCCAATGAGCTGGAATATATGAGCATAGATGTCAATTGGGGCACCGTTAATGAGGTCACACAAAAATTTAGCCTTTCCAAGATTAATGTAGGTAGTGTTTGACAATGAGTAAAGATTGGAAAACATGATCAGCTTTAGAGTTGTCAGTGCGGGCGAAAACATTGCAGTGCTTATAAATGCTCCTGTGCTTCCCACTTCATGTTCAATCCCAAGAACTTGAAGGATGTCTTATGCCTGAATTACTCTGTCGTCATATGGAGTTTGATCCACATTTTTTGGTCTGGAGATGCTAAATACCTTAACAATATAGTCTGCATTGATGGAAAACTCAGTTCCTCGTACCCAGCATTTCAACTCTACACCTGTGAATTTGGCATTGGAGTAGAATTCCTTAACCAGTTCTTCACTTCGATTCTCAAAATTTCCAAAAAGGTCAACCCAATCTCTTTCTTCAAAAATCTTAGGGATAAAAGTTGCTTCTAGGGTATCAAACTTGACAACTCGTTCTATAATGAGAGAAGACTCTTTGAAGATGTCTGTATAGGTCTTTAAGTTAGCAGGAGTCCTAAATCTCTTAATGGTAGAGTCCTTGGAAGACTTAGATGACCGTCATGTTCGTTTAGCAACGGGGGTTAACGGGTCATCAGTTACAATGCCTTTGCCTCTGGATGAACAACGAGTTAACTGCAACACGGCAGACACACAGAAAAGAACCAAATACAATAGCACAAGAAGCAAACATCAGATTGATTAGTTTCAGTTATAAGTCAATTAAAGAAAAATGTACCCAGAATAAAGCAAATGACAAAGAAACAAGATATGATGAGTCAGAACTAAGCATGAAAACCCCAATGCAGCAGCACACACAAGATATGGAGAGTGAAAAACAACACAATGCTATCCACACAATACTCATATAAATTGATAAACCCAAAAACCGCATTCAGGGAGAAACACTGAAAACCCCCAAAACCATATGCCCAAAGAGAAATGACTCTATCAAAGACAATGCACAGAACAGAGACAAGCAACCTGATGCATTAACAAGATACTTAGACAACTCAGCAATAAGAGAAAACACCCTCAAACAATCAAACCAAAAATTTTAGGCAAACCCATGTTTGAAAACAAAAAAATTCGCAAAGCACAAATGCAACTAACAAAACAAGAAACTAAACATCAAAGCAGTAAGAATGAAGTAAAGGAAGGAAAAAACCATACCTTTTTCTTGGTGTTTGATGAAGACATGATGCAAAAATGGAATCTTTTCAGTGAGACTCGGAGTGTTTGAGTGAGAGAAATGAAAAAGACAATGAACAATCATAGATATTCGAGGGAAAAACTGAAAAACCATTTTAAAAACTGTCTTCAAAAAGCAAAACAAGCGTTTTTTGCGACTTAGTTAAGTCGCCAGTCAGTCGCTAGGGTAAGCCGCGAAACACTATAAGGCTAAGATTTTCAAAAAATCTTCTTAGTGTTTTTCGCGACTAGAAGGTCTACTCGCGAGATAGTCGCCTGGGGAGCCGTGAAAATCTCTGTGTACCCCTTACGATTGGACCTTCCACTCGCGAACAAGTTGCCACACTGAGCCGCGAAAACCACAAAAAGTCAAAATTTTGAAAAATTTTCTAAGTCTTTTTCGCGACTGTAGCCTTGACTCACCAGTTATCCGCAAAACATCTCGGAGTAAGCTCATGGCTTGGGCATGCGACTGGACCTACCCGCGATTGAGTCACCAAAACAGGGCAACATTGTTTTTGAAATTTTTGACAAACTTGTGAAAACAAAATACTTTCCAAAAATAAACTAAAACACTCAAAAATCTTTTTGTGTTTGATCAATAGAGATTGAGCTTGTGAAAACACATTCAAACAAGTACAATCACATAAATGAATATGGCATTCATTGGGCATAGACTTGTGTATTGTGTGTGAATATCAAAAGTGAGATAGTCTTTAGTCTAATGTGAAGCTTCAATGATCAATTCAATCAAGGCATACACAACTAGTACTAGATAATGTGACCCATCTCAATTATAGAAATGTGCATATATAACCTCCCACATAAACTTGAGTACTATTCTTTAAAGCTTTTCATTTGGCTCCATTTTTAACAATTCATTTGATCTTTTTGAATAAATAAATCTCATTGTGAGATCGATGCCTAAAATTTATAATATTTTACTTTTGATGAGTTAGTCTTTGGCTTTTTAAACATCATAAATTTTATTTTGGTCGCTTTCCCTTTTTTCTAATCAAATACTAGTATGTGTGACAGGCTTTTGCAGTTCAATATCTCTTTTCATTTGGAGATTTACATTTGGTGAGCTCTTTAATTAAAAGCAATAAAATTAAAAGTGGAAAGATATATAGATACAAGTCTATGCATGTCTCAAGATCAACAAAACCATTTACTAATTATTCATAACAAGGTTGAAGATCTATTTACAACAGTCACATAGATTTCAAAATTTCTTCCACAATGATATAGGTGCATGAGAGATAAGTTAAGCTCGTTAAATGCACAAAGCCATTAGTATAAAGGTACAAGGCAAAATATGCTTTGAAACAACACTCAATAAAGGTGATCAAACTTTTGGATTTTCTACTTTATATGTGTTTTTGGATTTTTGACATAAAAGTAATGAAAGATTGATCAAATGCCATGTAAAAACATTTTAAACATGAAACAAATGCACAAGCAATAAAACAAAACAACCAGAGGCATAAAGCATGCAACAAAATATATTCACAAAGCATAGGAAGAATTGATGCATAGACATGTTATGATGCTTATGCATGAGTACCCTTCGTCACCAACACGTCACATGCATTTGGAGTGATATTTTTTACGGATTGGGTACGAGAGTTTGGACTATCAAACCTTTATATGAAGCTTTCCAAGCAATTTGTGAAGGCACCAATCATCTTCATCATGTCCATTATTCCGGGATCATGGTTTTGACTTCTTGATTGCTCACCACCCCAAGATCTCTCATCATTTCTCCTTCCACGTGATCGAGGAGCACTTGTATTGTTCAATGCTCTCAGCTTATGGCAATTGGGTCTAGTATGTCTTTGCATTTCGCAATGTGACAGAGATAGTTCATTCTAGGACCTTGCTATGATCTTGGAAGTGATCTTCCTCTACCTCCATACCTGAATTCTGACTGATTGTGGGACTTATTGAACACCCATTGATCGGCCACTTTCTTCTTCTTCTCAGTCTTAATTTTCTCAGGAATGGACCTGTTCACAGTCGTCTCTTTAGCCTTCATAAACTTTACTTCTTTGATGACCTTGGCTGACGAGCAACTTCCTTTGGTGTATCCTAACCCAGACTTGTCTAAGGAAGGTTTTTAAGATGAAATAACATCTTCTAACTTGTGGGAGGAATCTTTCTCTATCTTGGCATGAGCTTGCACTACCTCTTGCTCAAGAAATCTCACTTTTGTGTAAGCTTCTGATAGCTCACCATTTAGTGTTTCAGTCTCACACTTCGCCTCCTTGTATCGTGCCAGAAGACTTTTGTAATCTTCCTCAGCCCTCTTTATCTTCTTAATGGCTGCATTAGCCACCTTAGCATATTCACCGGTCTTCTCAAGGAGAGAGTTGTAAGTCTCTTGCAATCCTACTGTTTCTCCAACTTCCTCATCTTCAGACTCCTCAACTATTACCATAGACTCCAAATCAGAATACTCACCAAGTTCCTTTACGAGTGTACTCAAATCATCTGAGGACTCCACATGTGCAATGGTCATGAATGCGGAGTAGTTTCCTTCTCCGTCACAACTCTCTTCAGAATCAGAACTCAAAGAGTCTTTATCACTCAGCATTGTGGCATACGCCTTGCCATTCCGTCTTAAGAAATTGGGACACTCCTTGAAATATCCATGGCCATTGCATTCATAACACACAATGTCCAAAGGAGATTGAAAATCCTTCCCTTCTTTCCTAGTAAACTCTTTCCTATCACCTCTTGAAGATGAAAATTTTCCTCTGTTGAATGGTTTCCCACTGTTCTTCATCTTCAAAAACTTGCGAAAGTTTTTCGCAAGATATGCTACTTCCTTCTCCACTCCATCTTCTTTGGAGGGATCATCCATTCTTTCAGTGATGGTTTTGAGAGCAAGCGATCTACTCGTCTTGTGGGAAAGTAGTCCCAGTTCATATGTTTAGAGAGACCTAATCAGCTCCTAAATTTTGATCTCATCCAAGTCTTTACTCTCTTCTATGGCTGTGACTTTTGCTCTAAAGTTTTCAGGTAAGGACCTTAAGATTTTTCTCACCACCTTAGTATCTTCAATCTTTTCACCAAGATTAAGCTTACTAATGACAATTTCGTTAAGTTTCCCATAGAATGAATCAAATGATTCATCTTTACCCATCTTGAGCTCTTCAAACTTGGTGGTAAGCATTTGGAGTTTTGTGTCCTTCACCTTCTTAGTCCCCTCATAAGTTGTCTCCAAAATCTCCCAAGCTTCCTTGGCAATAGTCATGTAAGATATCCTGTGGAATTCATCTGGAGACACACCACAGAAAATAGCATTTAAAGCCTTACTGTTAGCATTGGTTGCCGCAAGGGCTGCCTTATCCCAAGTAGATTTAGCAGCCTCCGACCTAGTCCAACCTATTTCAACCACATCCCACACTGTGTCATCAATAGAGCATAGAAATGCCCTCATTCTAACTTTCCAGAAGGCATAATTGTTACCATAAAAAAATGGTGAAAAATTTAAGGATTGAGACCTATCCATCTCAAAAAGGGTCATGGATCACACTCAGGTATTCAAATCACATCGAGTGTACTTGCTCTGATACCAATTGAAAGTTCAAAATGCATATAAAACACCTTTGAACGTTTAGACCCCAAATTACAAAATATCAATTCAAGCTTATCATCAAACAATTAATGTGCGGAACATGAACATAAGCTAAATACAGAATTGATAAACAATCTAAGCCAAATATAATCACATTCACAACAGAAAATAAAAGGCAAAGATAAAGGAAGAGAGATGCAAATACAAGGACAACACGCAATGTGTTATCGAAGAGGAAACCGAAGCCCTCGGCGTAAAACCTCTCTGCCGCCCTCCAAGCGATAAATAATCCACTAAAGAATATAGTTGGAATACATGAACAACAGAAGACCATCCAATCCTAATCTACCCAGTGTACCTAAGCCCTCCAAGCTTCTTGCTCCAATGAGGTTGCGCCGAACCTATTTCTTCTTTAGCTTACCAGATTCCGCTACTAGACCATAGCATCAACCAATAGACATTGGTTCCTTCTAAACTGCTTCCCTTAGCACTAAATGTACATTCTCACAGATGTGGGTGTGATGAGAAAAGAATTTAGTCAATGTCCTCTCAAGGGTTTATCAATGGAGAGGAAGAGAGTAGAGGAATTTGATGAGTCTCTTAGGTAAAGATTGTGAATGAGGCAATCTTGTTTTCTCTAGGTTTCTCTCTCAAAATTCTCTCTGGAAGATTTCGTAGGTATAAGAGTCTATATATAGTGATGTGTGTTTGGAATACGAAGAGTCAGTTTTTGCCAAATAGGGTAACTTGGCGGCTTAGCCTTACCGCTTGTCTAAGTCACGAGGTAACGCCCTGGCCAGCCTGGGACTTTTGTCCTATAGTGCGACAGCTGGCATGACCCTTCAGCTTCCCTGTGTACTTCTCACGTGCCTACAGTTGGCGTCTTGCCAGTTGCGAGTCAGCTGCGAAACTTTACTTCTTTGCACAAACTTGAGCTTTTCTTCACACGCTCTTCACACACTACTCTTACATGAATCCCACTTAAATACAGGGTTACTAAGTGCTAAATTACAAGCAAATTGGTACGGAATAAAGGCAATAAGATGGTTGATAAATTTTAACCTTACAATTACAATGTAAATTATGTACAACATTTCCACTTTTTGTGTACCTACCACTTTTTGCAAATGCATACAACATTTTCACTTTTTATGTATCTATAATTTAAATTTACGTTGCAAGTATATGTGAATATATAAAGGTACTATTAATTATTCACTATTGGGGGAGTTGTTATCTTAGGTTTTTCAACCTAAATTTGCCAACATCTCTGTTAATACCACCTTTACATATCCTTTTTAAAACTTGTTAAAGTACTAACATGTGATTGGAGTAATTTTACTTTTATATGAAGTCATTACTATTATCAATAATGCTAATCACAATATATCGCTTGAATGATTATAAAATTATATATGATTAGACCTATTGTCCTTGCTAACAAGTGTTTTAGGGTCTATTTGGTTGGAGAGGTAGAAAAGTGTGAGGACAGAAAAGATTATAATTTTCCTCCTTTTTGTTTACTTAGGAGTGGAAAAGTGGAGGAACGGAAAAAGTAAGTTTGTATAAATTTACTCATATATTCTTGTTAAAAAAAAATACCCAAATTTTTTTTTTTATTAATCATGTCTAGAAAAAAAAGAAATTTATGTCTAGTTAAACAAGAAAAAAAAAATAAAAACAAAATAAAAACAAAACAAAGCACCACACCCAAGGCCCCAACAAATCAAAAGAAAAATCCAAAAAGAAAAACCAAGGCAGCATCCCAGGAAAGTAAGGCAACTCAACAAAACCCAAGTGCACTGCACATGGGCAATCTCATCTTTTACCTATTAGACTTCCTCCCACCCAGTTTTCTCCCCATTTTGGGGAGAAAATGTTTTGGTCGACTAGGGGAGAAAACACCCGAGCCTCACCATCTCTTTCCCATCTCTACCTCCCAACCAAACATCCTCCAAAAAATTTTCTCTCCTCATTTTCTCTCCTTTTTTTTTTCCATCCTACCTAAAATCCACTCTACCAAACACACTCTTAAAGACACTCATTAATGTGTATTTAATATGTCATTAGATATTATTTTTATACATTTTTCAACATTAAGTAAAATTGTGGAGAAATATTAAGAAAAGGATATAGAATCACAATGCTTGTAGTTATTGATCAACCAGTGGGTAACCTTGTTCATATGCATGGGTAAAATTAAAAATAATCACAATTTTACGGATAAATTATACCTCTTTTTTAGAAGAGGTTCAAATTATAAATTGTATTAGTTTATACATTTTTTAAACTATACATTTCTAAAATTTGTAATGGTTTCTCATTATATATATATATATATATATTGGACACAATAATATACTTGCCCCAAAAATTAAAAAAATATATGAACATGTGGTGCAAAATTAAACTCTAATTGAAATCCAATTTAGAATCTAACTGAATTTGGACTTTTTTATTTTTACACTAAAAAATTAACTCGGAACAAAAATTAAAAATTAAATGAGACACATGGTACAAAATTGAGAAGCCAATTAAAATCTAATTGGATTTTCTCTAAGTTTTGGTTTTAAATATATATAGATGGATTGTGATAGGTGCATTTTAATTTCTTTAAGATTGTACATTATAACTTGTAATTGAATATTTAATTAACTTGTTTCCATACAAATACAAATTAACACTTTAAAAATATGAATTATGCATCCCTTCTTGAACACCATTGTAGGAGAAGTATCAACCTAGGGATGGCAAATGGGCGGGTTGGGTGTATATTTACCCATTTATCCATCTATGACTCGTTTATATATAAATTAATTACTTATTACCAACCCAACCTATATAATTAGTAACCCACACCCATTTAATACTCCTGGAACTTAAAAAAATGACTGAAATACCCCATAAACCTAAAAAATAACTGAGATACCCCAAAATTATAAAAATAATCAAAATACCCCCGAAACCTAAAAGATGACCAAAATACCCCCCCAAAACCTAAAAATAAAAAAAAAATACATTCAAAACCTAAAAAATTACCAAAATACCTTGTAAACCTAAAAATGACCAAATTACCTCTGAAACATAAAAAAATGATTGAAATATCTCTAAAACCTAAAAAATAACCAAAATACCCCATAAACCTAAAAAATGACTGAAATACCACCCAAAAACTTATAAAATGACCAAAATACCCCCCAAAACCTAAAAATTTACCGAAATACCACCAAAACCATAAAAATAACCAAAATACACCTAAAACATATAAAATTACCAAAATAGAGGTTTGGGTGTTTTGAGTGTATTTTCGACAAATTAAAGGTTCTAAGAGTATTTCAGTCATTTTATTGGTTTCAAGGGAATTTTAGTAATTTTAGGTTTTGGGGGTATTTTGGTCATTTTGTTTGTTTCAGAGGTATTTCGGTCATCATTTAGGTTTATGGGGTATTTTAGTAATTTTTAGGTTTCAAGGATATTTTAGTCATTTTCATAGGTTTCGGGAGTATTTTGGTTATTTTTTAGGTTTTGAGGGTATTTTGGTAATTTTTAGGTTTCGGGGGGTATTTTGGTCATTTTATAGGTTAAGATATATTTTGCTCATATTTTACATTTAGGAGGTGTTTTGAAAATTTTATAGGCTTCGGCATTATTTCGGTCATCCTTTAGGTTTACGGGGTATTTTGGTAATTTTCAGCTTTCGGGGGGTATTTTGGTCATTTCTTAGGTTTTAGGAGTATTTCAGTCATTTTTTAAATTTTGGGTGTATTTTGGTAATTTTTAGATTTTGGAGGTATTTTAGTTATTTTTTAAGTTTCACGAGTATTTTTTGTAATTTTAAGGTTTCGAGGGTATTTTGGTCATTTTGGTTATTTTTTAAGTTTCGATGGTATTTCAGTCATTTTCTAGAAATTTACATTTTCTATTTTTTATTTAAATTTTAGATCAGTTTTAGTTGGTATTAGTGAGTTTATCCATTAAGACCCATATAATTAAATAACCTAATGGGTCTTTACCCATTTAACCCAAATATTGAAATGAGTTCGGTTAAGACTTATTCAAATTACGTGAGTAATTAGTGAGTTTATAGATATGGATAAAAATTGCCACCTCTAACCCTAAGTCAAGGCTCGCATACTTTGGTATTTAAGTAGACAAATGTAGACCCTCCAATAGGCTTTCCACGTCCTCAACCCTATCTGTATTTATTTTACCATAAAAACCAACGATGTCATATACTTTTGAGTGGTGTTAGTGGTATTATACATTTTATTATATATGTTTTGTATTATAAAATTAATGTGTTACCAATAAATAAAAAGTAATTTAGACATTTATTTATAATATTGTTCAAATAAACAAATTATATAATCATTGTTAAACTAGTTTGTTGATTTTATTTACATAAAATTTGTAATAACTTTAACATTTTCTTAAATCTTTATTATCTGCGACCATCTTGATACTTACTTGAATACGAATTGTCTAGAAATTTTTCAAAAATTTCAAAATACTGCGAAGATTTTAAAGGAATGTGTAAAGAAAATTTCAGTGCCAACAAGCATAAACAAAATAATCTCCATTTGTACATCAACCTTTTAGATCCCGTTCCTATTTTCTATGTGTTATAAGATGAAAGATTTTCAAATATTGATGAAATTGAAGAAAAAAATTATGGACCGATCAAATCATTATTGCTTGATAAGAATAACTATTTGCTTCACATCATTGACAATTTTAGTTGGGAAATATATGTTTCTTTTTTAAAATAAAAATTTGAGGTATTTTAAGCCTTTTAGAAAATGAAAACATTTTTAGAAAAGTATAATGATGACTATGAAGCTAAGGCCTTGAGATTTTGAAAGACAAAGTGAATTTCCAACAAACAGATATATAAAGCATTTTATAAAACAGAAGTAATTCAACTTGCTTGAGAATATGAATACAAACTTTAAATAGGGACTTTTCTCTCTTAAAGATTTTCTTAAACATATTTTCAAACATATATGAAATAACAATGAGTACAAATATTACAAATTTTGTTTTCAATCTCAAATAAGTCTCCACCCTAATAAAAACTCCTTCCAAATAAATATCGGATTCATTCAAATATTATATTGAACATATGTCTAAACATACATAACATAACAAGATTGTTATTGCAAAAATTATAAAAATCTATTCGGTGATTAAAAAACACTGTCAAATATATATATGCAACAATCTCTACTTCCTCTTGTAAAGAGAGAAAAATTCCTGAGACTAGTACAAAATCGTATCCTTCCTTGATGCAAAGAGGTCTAGCACAAGAAAGTATAGGGTCGGATGCAAGGAAGATACAATCTTCATTTAAATTTTTAATGACTGTCATCTGATTTTAGAACCAGTCCAATGACTAGGAAGTTTCTTTTCTATTTTACTTCCTTGATGGATTTGCTTTGTATATAAGGGAGCAGAGACCTTAATTGTAATGTAATCTAATTTCACATTATAATAAATAAAACTCTTAACATATTTTTTTAGATAGATTGTATACGAAATTTGACCAACGATTGATTTTTTGCAATTTCTTAAGAACCAGCGATTGTTTTTTGGTTTTTATACTAGAATGATAACATGTCTTAGTATAATATATGTTGTTCTTATCTAAAACAAGAGCTACGTACTGTAGAATGGGTTTTCGTATTGACAGATGCATGATAGCAATTAAGATCAAATAAATCCCCAAAAACTCATTGATCCAATTTTGGAAAATAAATAATTAAATAAATATGAAAAAATTGAGAATCCAGCCATTAATTAAATGACAAAGTTTAGCTACAAAATTGGTTGTAGCCTTAGGCTACAAACTCACTCAATATCTTTTTATTGAAGGTGAATTTTGACAAATCCACCATTGGATTGCATCTTCTTCTAATATATTCCATGTTTGCAAAATTTTAAGAAAATTAAAGATCAATAGCTATGTCATCAATAAATTTTTAAATTGCAAGTTTTTGTAATTTAAAATTATGCATAAAATATAAGATTATAGATTATATAGTAAATGATATCCGATTAACATAAAAATTGACATGTGCATTAAAAGCGTAAAGAACATGTAATTCAACGGTTAGATTTTCAAAATATACAGTAATATTTATTTTATTAAGTGAGTTTGTAGCCTAAGGCTACAATCGATTTTGTAGCTAAATTTTGTCCTTAATTAAAACCTCAGTGAACAACTTTAGGCTAAAAAGTGAAAACACGCTATAGAAATGCAATGAAAGTCACACTCAAACATATAGACAGCAAAAACAACAAATTGAAAGAGAAACCAAGATAGATCGAGAGTAAAAGGGCTCAAAACCTAGAACTAGAATCCCCAAAATTTTACTACAAGCTCACATCCCCATAAGTCATCATGGTTAGAATTTGGACATGACTCCATGACTAAATTTCAATTTATTATTATTTTAGTACCCACATAAGCTTTATGTTGACAACTGTGCACATTTTATGCCACGTAAGTATTTTCCTTTAGCGAGTTAACGATATAGATCAAATTAACTACAATTTAAAAATAATAAGGACCAAATTCTCTGCTACAAAATTTATGACCAAATTGAATGTGACCCTAAAATGTAGGAACCAAAATATTATTTTTGCATTTTTCTGTATTTTTCTGTTTTTTTTTTTTTCTTTTCAATCTTAAATAGGTCTCCACCATTATAAATCTTATTTTAAAAACAATGATTCATTCAAAAATTATATTGAACATATGTTTGAACGTTCTTAACATAACAAGAATATGAACATAAAAATAATTAAGAAAATTTTTCATGTTTAAAAATAAGAAAAATTTAACCTTTTCTTTTGATATGGACTTTTGGTCATTTAATTTAAAATAAACTCTCAAACAAATCTCTAATTCATACACTCAAGTCCACTAATTACATACTAAGCTTCCTTGTAACGTGTAATTGGAGTAGGTTCCACGACCATATCTATTGATCTTCAGATTCTTGTTGCATAAGTAAATTAAGTGTTTTTATTAAGAAAATTTGTATGATTAAATATAGAGGCTATGAAATTTTTCTTTCAAACTACTATAAAAGACATATTACTGGATTTTTCCTAACTTTTTCATCCACTACAATAGCTTTTATTCTTTTTAGTTATTACCACTAGCTTGTAACCTCATACATAATAATAGATAAATTTAAAATGTATAGTTATAAACATAAATTTTCTTTTCTAAAAAAAAAAAAAAAAAATTAAAAGTTCAATTCTTATATAAGTTAAATACTATCAATGATTATTCTCATATTTTCTAAACTCTTAAAATTAAACACAATTTTTATGATAAAAATATAAATAATTAGTCAAATTATTTTATATAAAAAAAAAAAAAAAAGTAAACTTAATAAGTTACATATTAAAATTCTTACCTAAACTTAATATGTTAGGAGTGTGGTGTGTGTGTGTGTGTGGTGCTACATGCGTATGGTGCTGATGATGGGTGTGTGTGGTGTTGATGAGGCATGCGTGGAGTGCTGCATGGGTGTGGTGCTAATGAGTAGCATTTGGAATTAAGGAGTTTGGCAGTTGAGTTCGAGGACAACCAGGCCTCCTAGAACAGAGAGAAAATAGGAAAGGAGAGATAGAGAGAATAGAGAGAATTGAGGGGGAAATTCTCGCAAGAATATCAATCATGTTCCCATTCTACAATCACCCTTCTAGTTTAATACCTTGGATAGTACATCAGTCCAATAACCAACTTCCTAACTATCCTCCCAAGCCAGCTGTATAACTACCTTGCTAGCTAAGCCATCCAACTCATCCTAACTAACTATCTCTATTAACTAACTCTAATACAATACGATGCTAATGTAGGTACACATCCAATACAAGTATATGTATACTAAAGTATAAGTACACAATGCCAGCTAGGCAATCACAACACCATCTATGGCAGAATTACATTGTACACCCTAGTAGCACTGACATAGCCCACCTCATCAACTACAAACACATGCCCCATCAGCAACACACACACCCCTCATCAGCAACAACACACACAAACCTCATCAGCAACACACACATGCAGCACCCCACGCATGCTTCATCAGCACCATACGCATGCAGCACCACACACACACACACACACACACACACACACACAGCACTCCTAACATAATACTACTTATGATAATTTTTTTCTAATTTTAAATTTTTTAGAATGTGTGGTGATATTTATTGAGTATATGTGATTTTTTAAAAAAAAAATTTATAGTTCATTAATATTAGATTCTTAATATTTTGCACTCATTAACTCACTTGGCACAAAAATTAAAAAACTTAAGTGAACACATGGTACCAACGTAAGTGGATAATTATGGTGTGGTCTCCACATAAATTTAGACACATAGTAGAATTGATGAAATGAAAAAGATTGGTGAAAGAAAAGTCCTTTCAATGGAAAGGGGGTCCATGATGGCTATAGTAGAATTGATGAGGAGGATCGAGAGGGAATGATCCAGAGCATATTCCAATTTATTTCCATGGAATATCCATATCTAATGTGCGGATCACACAGAATAAAAGGCGGCCATGGAAGTTTAGGCAAAACGCAGAACTGAATGGTGGCAATGGATGTGTTAAGAGGGGGTAGAGAAGAATCACAGGCAATTCTCTTAGGGCAGAAATGTTGTGTGCATTTGCATGCATAAGTTCCCATTCCTGCCAAAGGAGAATTGCCCTGCCATTCTTCTACTACTACATTTGTACCATTTCACTACTTTCTTTCTTGATTTGTATGGTAATCTCTCTCTTTCTCTGTGTGTGTGTAAAGAATGAAGACCCACCAATAGGCTTTCCATGTTCTCAACCTTATTTGTATTTATTTTACCATAAAAACTAACGATGTCATATATTTTTGAGTGGTGTTAGTGGTATTATAAATTTTATTATATATGTTTTGTATTATAAAATTAATGTGTTACCAATAAATAAAAAGTAATTTGGACATTTATTTATAATATTGTTCAAATAAACAAATTATATATTCATTGTTAAACTAGTTTGTTGATTTTATTTACATAAAATTTGTAATAACTTTAACATTTTCTTAAATATTTTTTATCTGCAACCATCTTGATACTTACTTGAATACGAATTGTCTAGAAATTTTTCAAAAAATTCAAAATACTGCCAAGATTTTAAAGGAATATGTGAAGAAAATTTCAGTACCATCAAGCATAAACAAAATAATCTCCATTTGTACATCGACCTTTTAGATTCAGTTCCCATTTTCTATGTATTATAAGATAAAAGATTCTCAAATATTGATGAAATTGAAGAAGAAAAAAATTGAAGAGGATACTCAATTGAGATAAGCGATTGAGTGAATTAATCCAACTCAAGATATACTGTATTACTTCAATGAATCCGATTTATACAATTAAGGGTGACATTTATATCTATAAGGAGAATAAAAAGTGTTTTTATTTTTTTTAAAAGGGGAGAAAAACCGTTTTTAATTGAATCCACTAATTGTTACAGTAGGGCTGTAACTAAAAGTTAACAAACTGACCAATTTAACGACTCTGATAACAATATGTAACTCTGTTACAATCGTATTTAATGCACTATCATTTCATTTCATTGAAAAATTGACGATAACTTAAGAGCTTTATTATTATTATGTTATAGAATTTCAATCTATTGTGTCTACTTTATGATTATTATTCTTTATTCTCATGCTAAAACATTAATTAGTTTTTAGTATAGGTAAAGAAATAACATTTTTAATGAAGCTAACATGACAACAAAAATAAAGACTATAGCTTATTTATAAAAATAAAAATAAAAATAAAAAAATTATGGACCGATCAAATCATTATTGCTTGATAAGAATAACTATTTGCTTCCCATCATTGACAATTTTAGTTGGGAAATATAGGTTTCTTTCTTAAAATAAAAATTTGAGGTATATATTTTAATCCTTTTAGAAAATGAAAACATTTTTAGAAAAGTATAATGATAACTATGAAGCTAAGGCCTTAAGAATTGAAAGACAAAGTGAATTTCCAACAAACGGATATATAAAGCATTTTATAAAACAGAAGTAATTCAACTTGCTTGAGAAATATGAATACAAACTTTAAATAGGGACTTTTCTCTCTTAAAGATTTTCTTAAACATATTTTCAAACATATATGAAATAATAATGAGTACAAACATTACAAATTTTGTTTTCAACCTCAAATAAGTCTCCACCGTCATAAAAATTCCATCCAAATAAATATTAGATTCATTCAAATATTATATTGAACATATGTCTAAACATACATAACATAACAAGATTATTAGTGCAAAAATTATAAAAATCTTTTCGGTGATTAAAAAACATTGCCAATATATATATATATATATATATATGCAACAATAGTGAATACAAACATAACAAATTTTGTTTTCAATCTCTACTTCCTCTTGTAAAGAGATAAAAATTCTTGAGATTAGTACAAAATTGTATCCCAGGCATAACCCTACAATTCGAGCAAGGAGGTCTAGCACAAGAAAGTATAGTGTCGGATGCAAGGAAGATACGATCTTTATTGACTAGGAAGTTTCTTTAGAACCACTTCAATGACTAGGAGGTTTCTTTTCTATTTTCCTTTCTTGGTGGATTTGCTTTGTATATAAGGGAGCAGAGACCTTAATTGTAATGTACTCTAATTTCACATTATAGTAAATAAAACTCTTAACATTTTTTTTTTTAGATAGATTGTATACGAAATTTGACCTACGATTGATTTTTTGCAATTTCTTAAGAATCAATGATTGTTTTCTGGTTTTTATACCAGAATGATAACATCTCTTAGTATAATATATATTGTTCTTATAAAAAATAGGAGCTACATTGTGGAATGAATTTCCATATTGACAGATGCATGATAGCAATTAAGATCAAACAAATCTCCAAAAACTCAATGATCCAATTTTGAAAAATAAATAAATAAATAAATATGAAAAAATTGAGAATCCAGTCATTAATTAAGACCTTAGTGAACAACTTTAGGCTAAGAAGTGAAAACCCGCTATTGAAATGCAATGAAAGTCACACTCAAACATATAGACAACAAAAACAACAAATTGAAAGAGAAACCAAGAAGGATCGAGAGTCAAAGGGCTCAAAATCTAGAACTAAGATCTACAAAATTTTATTACAAGCTCACATCTCCATAAGTTATCTTGGTTAGAATTTGGACATGAGTCCACGATTTATTATTATTTTAGTAGCCACATAAGTTTTATGTTGACAATTGTGCACATTTTATGCCACGTAAGTATTTTTCTTTAGTGACTTAATGATATGAACTAAATTAACTACAATTTAAAAATAATAAGGACAAAATTCACTGCTATGAAATTTATGACCAAATTGAATATGACCCTAAAATATAGGAACCAAAATATTATTTTTGCTTTTTTCTGTTTTTTTTTTTTCTTTCAATCTTAAATAGGTCTCCACCATTATAAAACTTATTTCAAAAATATATATATATATATATATAATTCGTTCAAAAGTTATATTGAACATATGTTTAAACGTTCGTAACATAACAAGAATATGAACATAAAAATAGAAAATTTTTCTTGTTTAAAAATAAGCAAAATTTAACCTTTTCTTTTGATATGGACTTTTGGTCCTTTAATTGAAAGTAAACTCTTGAACAAATCTCTAATTCATACACTCAGGTCCACTAATTACATACTAAGCTTCCTTGTAACATGTAATTGGAGTAGGTTCCACGACCATATCTATTGATCTTCAGATTCTTGTTGCATAAGTAAATTAAGTGTTTTTATTAAGAAATTTTGTATGATTAAATATAGAGGCTATACAAATTTTCTTTTAAACTACTATAAAAGACATATTACTGGATTCTTCCTAACTTTTCGTCCACTACAATAGCTTTTATTCCTTTTAGTTTGTATCACTAGCTTGTAACCCCATACATAATAATAGATACATTTAAAATGTATAATTATAAACATAAATTTTCTTTTTAAAAAAAAAAATTAATAGTTCAATTCCTATATAAGTTAAATACTATCAATGATTATTCTTGTATTTTCTAAATTCTTAAAAAAAACTTTGTAAGAAAATTTTAATATATTTTTAACAAACTCCTTGAATATTGCGATGAGAAGTTAAAACCTTCACCAAAATTTAAAATTGCTATAACATTCTTATATATAAAAAATCAATAAACCCATGGATTTTAGAGCTCAACTAAAATCCCATTGGATTTTTTCTAAGCTTTAGCTTTAAATAAACTAGCATGTAACCCATGGAAATCCATGGATACATTTAAAATTAAATAAAATTTTTATAATAAAAATCAAAACAAAGGCAAATTACAATTTACCCACTTGTGGTTTGATTGCAATTTAAGTTGCCTATCTATGATTTAAAATTTGACACTTTACCCACCTGAAGTTTGATTGAAATTTAAGTTGCCTACATATGATTTGAAATCCCATGATGCAAGTATTCCGCTGGATTCTTTTTTATCTTATTTGATCTTGTATTTTTATGTTTTTTTTTTTTTTTTTTTTTTTTTTTTTTTTTTTTGTG